>NC_051057.1:631366-791366 GCF_904848185.1 Acanthopagrus latus | reverse complement strand
AATTCCTCACTTCACATTAGATTTAGTAAGTGAGCAATACATATTGTGTCCATGCCTTCATATAACTAACGTTAATCGTAGCACAGAAGACAGGTAACCCCTGTCTCAGGCTCCAAAACAAAGTAATGATTGCTTGACTGCAGATAAAGTTTTGGTACTGTCAGATCGGGTCTCTCGTACCAGCAGCTAACACTACACACGTAGTTACATGTATATCAACACAAAATAAGTCGTTCAACTGCCATGGTGCTGCTGGGCATCTAACACACTGTCCTTTAGCCTTTAGCACAACATGCAAATTGACGTAACGTAGCTCACTGGCCGTGAATAACAGAGCATTTCATACTGTCCTCACTGCGTGTTCACGGCGGAACATTAGCTCTCCGTCCGCGAACAACTGAGACAATTTCACACTGACTGATCGGCTGTGAGCATGTGGAGGAGACAGTTTCCCATGCGTGTTCATGTCGGAACATTAACAGTGACCACTGACAAGTTGCTCGCGGACGATGAGCTAGCTAGCGCTACTCGGCTGTGAACATGACGATGGCTAGCTACCATGTTCACAGCCGAGTAGCGCTAGCTAGCTCGTCGTCCGCGGACAACTTCTCAGGGTTCACCGGCCGGTTAGAAGCGATCAAATCTCAATATCCCAATTCAGTTTCTCGGTTCACTGTCATGAGTGCTGATATGACAAATTAAGGTTTGGCAACATTAACATTACCGTGAATCCTAAGACCAGTGAGCACACTGTTGTAACGTTAGCTCAGCCTCATATTTACATCACCGGTTAGCGTTAGCTCATGTGCTAAACAGCCAAAGTAACACAAACAACACTGTTTTTAAAAATACTTACAGTTTCTTCTTCTGTGGCGTTGACACGGACAGTGGGTATTGATCTATCTTTGAGGAACAATCTCGTTGCCAGTCCAGCCTGATACTGTAGGAGTAATATGGGAGGAGATATCCAGCGTGAGGGCTGGTGCATTCAAATCACCCGCACTCTTACGTAAGTGTGCGGGTGAAATCCAAATGGCTCTCTTAGAGACACATTTCCTGACTCCGCCTGTTTACAAAACATTGACGTAGAGGTCCTAAATCACTCTTAAGGGGTCGGGAGGCACTCCGGATATGCAATTATACATAGTAAAGCAAGGAAAAAGTGGGTTTTGCATGATATGTCCCCTTTAAAAGACACTTGTATGGTATCAATCATTCTGAATGCAAAATGAAAGGCCTATGTGCACAATATGGATTTTTTTTAGCCAATGCAATAACAGATACCATTCTGATACCTAAATGACAAAATGGGTCGCAACATACATTCAGGACATTGTGGTTTTAGTTTAAATCGCTTCCAGACATACACTTTACTGCCTTAGTAAGTTAACCCTTTAGGTGTCGGGTTTCATTTTTAAAAACAATTTATAAATTTTGACATCTAAATTTCAGAAGGATCTGGCTTGAAAGTGGTTTGAGATAGAGTTTGAGACCCTAACCCCTAAAGTATAAATGAGACAAATATTTAGAATGACCAAAAGTTTATCTAGGGAGTAAATTTGTCCATCTTATTTACATATTATGATGTCATATGGCGTCGGCCATATTGGATTATGTCATTTCCATGAAATAACTGATATTTTGAAAGAGATTTGAACTTATTTCATCAGATTCATCCCTTCCATCCATTTGTTGTGTGCACAGGGAAAAAGTAAATTGTAATCCAACATTTTTTTTTTTTACCCACCACCACCACTATTGGAGAACACTTTTTCCTTCTTGTTTTCTCTTCTATTATTATTATTATTATTATTATTGTTATTATTATTATTATTGTTGTTATTGTTATTATTATTGTTGTTGTTGTTGTTGTTATTGCTATTATCATCATTATAATATGATAATAAAAATTACAGTAGGTGTCTTTTAGCTGCAGAGGCCTTATCTGTGCCCATCTATACAGATAAATGTTTATAGTACTTGTAGAGTGTAAAGCCTCTCATTGCAAGGCAAATTCCAGAAATCATCAGTCAGAAAGAGGGACAAAAAAATCTATAGACCTTGAATCATTGCTAAGCTCTCACCACGATATCCAATTTGCTCATCAAAGGGCTTTATCCATTCCTGATATACTGTACTTCATCTCTCGTGCTTCATGAACACTGCCTCGTTGCATAGCTACACTGCTGCCACGGATGGAGGCTAAGTGACCGTCGCAGTAGAAAGAGTGAACACTAACGTTAGTCCCAGCGCCACTATTCTCACCACCCCCACTACTTCTACCACATCCATTCGCTCCCCTACTGATACTACGAGTGCGTGTATCATTTCCACTCCCACCTATGTTGGGCAAAGGGTCGTGTGGTTGTGCTTGTGCGCTTTCCTCACTCTGTGCAGCACCGCCCTTGCTATGCAAAGAAGCACCACGACTAATCAAGCTCACTAATCGGCCGACCGTCAAGTTAGATTTTCCCCTTCAGAATCAGCAAATAAGAGCTAAATCACTTCCCTACGTGTCAACTTTTTGCTTGCCATTGTCATGTATTTGTCTCAGTAACTTCTAAATCCAGCAATACCGCTTCAGCAGAATAGCTTCGTGGCACACTGTCTCGGTCTCTCACCTCACAGTTTGCATGGGACTTCCTCGGACATTTTGCATTTAAGCATGAAGTATTTCAGAGCTAAGGTCTAAGTGCGGGATGTCTGCCATCTAGTGGTGGGGAGTATGAATGGCATGTAACACTCTATTCAGAGAAAACTGCTGTTTTGTTCAGTACCGCAGGGTGTCGCAAATGTGCGACTCTGGCACCTAAAAGGTTAAATTAACTCACCATTTACTATTGATTTCACACTGAACACAACCAGTGGCCTCCTGGCTGAAAGTCCTGTGCTTGTTTTACCTCCTCTTTATGTGGATTTCTTCCACTCTTTATACTAATTTCCCTGAATTTCTCCTTTGCTGCTGTAATTACTATGGCCACTAGAGGCCACCACCTATCAAAAAATGTAAATATGGGCCGTAATAAGCTGTTTAAATAGTCAATCAATATGGTAATTTTCCTGGTGAGGATGGGCTGGATAAATAGCTGGTGATATAAAGTCCCTAATATCAGGCTCACAGTTTATTTAATTTCAGTGATGTGCATAACATTCCGTACCTGAGCGTTTCAGATGGGAGTAAACCAAGAGCATTATCTTTACATCCTGTGGGCTCCTACAATGACAATCAATTCCTGTATCATTTAGAATTTTCCCTCATTCAATAAGGTATATTTTGTGTGTGCTCCTGCTACTTACACATCTTAATTCTGTCATACCACTTTGCACATTTCCACCTCCCGATATGCTGGAATAGTGATATGATGGCGTATCACAAATATGTAAAATATTCACCACTCACTCTGTAGTGATTTATATATTTTTAATTTCCTTTGTTTCTTTGCTTTCTATTGCTGCAGCGACCCCATTTCCCACATGGATCATTGAAGCCTCATCTTATTTAATACTGCACACTCTGTCTTTTTCTCCAACACTGGAAACACATTTATCTGGTGCACTGATACTCAGAAATCCATAAGTGAATGCTGTCAGAGGAGACAGAGAGATGGATGGTGGCATAGAGGCAGACAGATATGGAAATTCAAAGGGTGTGTGGAGTCAGGTAGGTACACGCTGACAGTTCTGAGTAATGGCTGCCATTACAGTGTCACTCCCCACTTTAATACTAACTAGGCCAAATCTATATGCTGATTGTTTCATGCTCAAACACACCAGAGAAACATCTAATGATTTATATTTTACCTCATGGTAATGTCATCAGAAAGTGGTTAATTAGTGTATACATTAGCTTTTCAGGAAATTACTATGATACCTTACAAGGAAATATTTTCAGGACGTTCTAATTATTGCTTTTGATGGGCATTCAAGCTGACACGGGGTCTGAGTGATGGTGAGTGATGAGTGACAGATGAATATTTCAGATTCAATGTGCAAACATGACAATATGCTGACTGTAGCTGTGTCCCAATTTAGGGTCTGCACTATCCAAGGACCCGCCATTCGTGGTCTCCTGAAGGAGAGTCCTTCGGAGAGGCCTGCAGGCGGCATCAACCGTTGTTAAATGGGATGGTCTAGCCTTCAGAGCATTTCCTGGTTTTTGTTACCGGATGTTCCCGCCCCTACTCATACGTCACTATTTATGCAGTTCAGATCAGTGAAAGTGTCGAGAAGAGTAAAGCTTGACTGTCAGATATGTTTGAGCTACAGTAATTCCTGATTTCCTTTTTAATCCTCCTGCTTGTGGAGGAAGAGGAAAAGCGGCTGGTTTATCTCGGGTTGAGAGGACCGTGGAGAGGTAAACCTGTTACTGAACCCACAGTAAGGTTATCATTATTAGATAGCAGTTCGGGGTAAGTTCGGGGTAATTAATTAACATACTGATACATTACATTAATTGTGAATGAGAAACTTGAAACTTGGCCTAATGTCTGGAAATGATGTGCATCAACTTTTATTAAAATATGACCCCAGTCAGCCAGATGGTGGTGCTGTAAGTAAAGATTTTTGGGAAGGCCAGAACCTGGTAGGTACGTTCACAACAGGAATGGGAATCTGCCGACCAAAGCATGTTGAGCTCAAGCTATAGGGGGGCACTATAAATGCTACACATGCGTATCTCAAAGACCATTGAACGGAATTTCACCAAATTTGGTTTGCATGCTCTAGGGGCAAGTATTAATTTATATCTTGAGTGCCATGCTGAGAGGGGAAAGTGGGCGTGGCCTATTTGTGATTAACCATCATTGTTTGCGTTTTATTAATTTATGGCGAGCTGGACAGACCCAGAGACACGAAACTTGGTACGGTGAGTATAAATGACGTCCAAATGCTGCTCCAAAAATTTGATCCCAATCCGTCAGATGGGGGCACTATAACATAAGGTGTAAACTTCAAAAGACTCTTCCCGCCAAGCCATGAGTGCTATTGACTTGAAATTTTTCACACATGTCCTCCTGATAGTCCTCTACAAAAAAGCCTCATGCACAATGAAAGCTGCTCTTACAGATTTTTTGCTAATTTGCACAACATTAAAAACAGTGAAATTAATAGAGTCAATCCTTCAAAAGTTCTATCAATACCACAATTGATAATTTTGATAATTTGCAGGTCTCCCAAAAATCTTGACCATGGAACTGTGATTACTTAAACATGTCCTCCTCCATCCTCCCTCCTCATCATTGCCATCGTCCTCCTCCTGGTCACTTGGCCCTGGTGTGTCTTCAGGAATGGAGGCAGTTAGGAGAGAGAGGCACTGGAAGGCCTCTGTCCTAACACCTCATCCATGAAGACAATCCTAAGGCAGTGGAAATCAATCACGACAGCAATTTTCATCAAATTATGTATTAACTTGCATGGGTAAACCAAATATAATTTAGTTTCCACATCATCATTAAAACCTGCACCTACTTTGTACTTGTTCTTTAAATGGTACTACTTGTTTCTGGCCTGCTGGGCTCAACCTTCCCCTGCAGGACCATTGTTTCCACAACTCTTCTGAACACAGAGAGAAGCAAAAGGTAAACACAACATCATATTAACACAGGGATGCAAAGATGTGTGACATCTGGAAAGACACATGGGCTATTTATTATTTATTTAGTATTGCCATACTTCCATCCAGCCGCGGCGGAATGTTTCACCCTGTGAATAAAATTTAATCCTGACTTCTGAGAGTGATGAAGTTGCTCCCTAAAACACAATGAAATGTAAAAGATGTTTTGTGTTATGTCGACAGACAAAGGGGTTCTAATACAGCAAAAAAATTTAATCATCATAAGGATAATCCTAAACTTAGCTCTTTGTTCAATTCAAACGTTTAACTAGACTTTACAGCTTTACAGTCTGGAAATAAAGCAGGGATTACAGCCTGATCTAAATCTGTTCATTTTGGTCCATTTAAGTACATGAGGTAAAAATAGTTTATAAAATCTCCACAGTCACAATAAGATATACATCTACTTACTTACTACTTACTTCCAAAGGCATCAAGCTGAGCATTACCAACATATTTTAACTGAAATGTTGAGGTTTTAATGTCCCTTTAAGTTTAACATATCTGGCGTTGGATGTTCAAACAAGTAAACACCGAGTATATACCAACCCAATACTTACAGTTAAATGCGAGATCTGCGCCACTTGAGGTTATTTCTTTCTTTCTTCTCTTTGGGCACACATTGAATCTTGGGATATGTGAAGCCATGAAGGGTAGCAGTGGTGCAGCCTCCAAAAACAGGTAAAGCAGGGCGCATTTGTGCAGTGAATTTGGAGGAACCTTTTAATTGGGACAGCCTTTGCGCTGCGTTGAGACGTAAATGCACTTCAAATGCGCACTCCAAAGAGTGCAGACCCTGAATTGGGACACAGCATGTGTGTGCAGAGGCCTGTAGGGTCAATGAAGCAACATGTCTGGAAACAACACTTTTAGCACAGAGATGATTGGAGCTTAGACTATGTGAAGAATGATGTTTCTGTCAAAAGACACAGAGAGGACAAAATTGTTCTGCTTTTTAGGAAAAATCAGAATATTGTCATATGTGTGGAAATCGTACATAATGGTAATCATGCTGTGCATTTCATATGCTTCCACTACAATTCATTGTTGCCAGAACATTTGGGTCAAATTTGTCATTTCTTTGCCTGCAAAAAACACAGGTGCTCCTGGAGCTGTGGCAACAGTGAGCATGTGACATTTATGATTTCACGCATGAGCTATTATATTGTATACTATATGTATTAAAAAAAGATAAATTCACACATGCTGTGTTGGTACTAGTGCAACTGAAAAAGCTAATGACACTGGTAATAATTTTCTGTCCTGATTTATGGATAAACTAAACGAGCAGAGATCCTTCATACACAGATGCATTTTTTTTGCACATATGCAGTGTATGCTCATTGCTCCACACACATACACATACAAACAAATGTACGCACGTGTGGACACACACACACACACACGATCATTCATGCAGAAAAGGGGATTCCAAATCCAGCCAATCAGAGAGCAGTTCTTGTAAGCAGTGGTGAGTGTATGAACATAGTTGAGCCCTCTGTGGAGATGCAGGTCCATCTGTCACTGTCCCATTCAGCCTATGAGGAGTCCTACAGTCACTGCTCTACTGCTGCGGCTCACACTCAGACAATGACAAATTGCAATCTGCAGCACACTTTTGGCATATTTATTTAATGCACACTTTTCAGTGAAGAATATTCACTGATAAAATGATCAGCTAACTGAAAAATCTGATTACTCAATTTCAGGATTTGAGACCTCCTAGCTAAGCTCATCTCAGTCATATCACAATAACTTGACATGACTAGTTCAATAGTCTTGTCCCAGCAGATTCAGTATTTGGATTTTAAAGAAGATTAGTCAGGTTTAATAACATTGGAATCCCCCTTTAAATAGGCTTCATAAATGAGACCTGCCTGGTTGAGTTAAAAGTTAAAAATCTGAATTAAATCAATGTCTGAATCAAGCAGAAACCATATTAAATTTGATGTATTAGAACAAAATAACAATGATGGAACATGAAGAATCAAAAGTTTTGATAATCCACTTGCATCTTCTGCAGGATCCTGCAGGAAAAAGCAGCGGAGGAAATATTTAGCTTTGAAGCCAAGATTTCAGAGCCAGATGTCTCACATCATGGCCATTAAATAAAACCAAAATTATCTGCATAGAAAGATACCACTAGAGGGAAATCAGATGTAGAAAAAATCTAGATTGTCATGTGGCTGAACTGACCCTTCCAATTAGGGTTTTTTTTCTGATTCTGATACCAGTATCAGAAATGCTGCAGATGCTGCAGAATATGCAGTTATCGGTATCAGCGAGTGTTAAAATAATTCTTCGATAATTTATAACTGGAGGAAGGAGATCAGAGTCGGCTCAAAGTTCAAACAAGGTTTAATCTTGTACAAGAGGAGCAATTACACAGCAACATCGCAGGTCTGTTACAAAGTGAAGGCTCAATTTCTAAGGAGGAAAGCTTGGTATCTGCTAATTTATGCCCTCCTGCACTTAAAGAAAGAATTCACAGGGAGGTGAGAAAAACATTCAGGGGTAATTCGATACCTTATGTGGGTATAGAAACAAGCCAAAAAGGCACGTGAACACATAGGGCCCAAGGAGTGCTTGAGCCCCTGTCCTTTTGTCTCATATTAAAAAGTACCCTTTTTGTGTGTTTAATGAATAAATAAATTCCTGTTGTGCAAATGGATGTCAAAAAAATGGTGGTATAAAAATGCCACGGTAATCTAACGTACAAATTTCCTTTTAATATGGTGTTGTGTGTGTTGAGTAAGGGTGTCCCGATTTCAATTTTTAAATCACAAACTTTGAATTAAAAAAATGGAATTGTCGATGCTGCCACGCCCCCATGTCATGTCCAGTCGGCTTGCCAAGCGGAAAAAAAACACACATGTTGAAGTGCTGCGAGTCAACCTCCTCTAACTTAGCTACTAGTTAAGTCGGTAGCTATTAGCTGCAGCCATCCAAATGATAGCATGGGGTTACACCATTCCCGTTCAGCTCCCGGGGGGTCTTCGGGAAGCACATGGGAGATGATTTCTTGCAGGGCCAAAGTTTTTGTTTACCTTCGGGTGAACCCCCTTTCACACACTAAGCTGGTCGGGAAATAATACCAGGGAGCTTTACTGGATCTGGCCGTCGCCTATATTCACAGCCAAACTGCAGCCTTTATTTTGCTGTCATTACTACTGCTACTCGTGCTACTCCTTTCGTGTTTCCTTCCTCTCCCAGTCGTTCACTGTCCGCACCTACGTACGCGCCCTCATTCTCACTCACCCACTCACACCTTACGCACCTTACGCACACACACCTCAGGCACCACCCACCTCCTGAAAGGGGCCACACCACTCTTAAAACAATGGCAACTGCAGATGCAGGAGACCTATCGACAGAACTGGAACCCCTTTCTCTTTCACTGAAGTCACTGGTGTGGAAGCGAGTTATGTTGACAATGTTTGCGTTGTCGACAAAAAAAGCCACAGTTTGCAAACTCTGCAGTAACTAGATGGCAGATATAAGATATAAGTTATCATTACATTGTGTTGTTAATCAATGTTTTAAGTTTAACAATGTACATTGTGAACAAAGGTCAGATATTATATCCCATAAAAGTCTAGTCTAAAAATGGCATAGCAACCTGTGCTTTAAAAAAAACATAAAAATTGACAATCGAGTCAAACCGTGACCTTAGAATCGAAAATTTAATCGAATCGAGGATTTGGAGAATCGTGACCTCTAGTGTCACTTCCGCTGCGGCTCTGCTCTGTGTCTCACACAGGGGCGAGAGAGAGAGAGAGAGAGAGAGAGAGAGAGAGAGAGAGAGAGAGAGAGAGAGAGAGAGAGAGAAGCTGCTGCTTCATCGAGAACTACTCCACGCACATGTGAGATGTGGGTGAGGGTTAGGGTTAGGGTTAGGGGGCTAACAGGTCACCTTCCACTTATTCAGTGTGCTTAAATATGAGTCATATTTCAGAAAAGCGCCCATTTGTGCTTGTTTAAGATAACCGCTTGTTAATGAGAGTTAAGAATAAACTAATAATCGGACAGCTGTCTGTCTGACTAAGACCAGAAAGACAGCACACATCACACCATTTTTAAAGTCTCTGCACTGGCTACCTGTCTGCTTCAGGAACGATTTTAAGATCATTTTATTATTTTTACAGCTCTTAACGGCCATGGGCCAACTCATTTATCAGATTTGTTTTTATTGTATGAACCCTCCAGAACCCTTAGGTCCTCTGGTCACAGCCTTTCAAGTATTACAAAAGTGAGAACAAAATCTCACGGTGAGGCCGCCTTTCGCTACCACAGTCCACGTTTGTGGAACAGCCTCCCAGAGGACTTGAGGGGACTGGAGAATGTTGATACTTTAGGCTGGCTTTTAGCTGAATTCTATTTATTTATTGGTTCTTATTCTTCTTAAACCTGTTTTTATTCTATTTATCTATTCGCTCACCACTCATCTGTTTACTTTAATTATTCTGTTTTATCTTGTTTTACTTTATTCACGATTTACTTATTTATATTATTGATTTCATAGCAGTTTTAGACTTTTATCCTCCTTTAGTATTTTATTAGTCTTAGTTTTAGTGTTTTTAATATTTCATCTTATTTCACTGCCTCTAGTGTCTCCTCAGTGAAATACATCAATGATAGCATTTCCTCAGTTCCGCAGTACCTGTTAGCGCCCTTTATTTATTACCATTCATTAATTTATTATTACCCACTCTTTTATTTCACGTGTGTGTGTGTGTGTGGGAGTGTTTGTGTGTGTGTATGTATGGGGGGAGTGCTCTATAAATAAAGTCTGATTGAATGAATGATTGATTGATTGATTGATTGATTGATTGATTGATTGATTGATTGATTGATTGATTTTTGGCTGTTTATCTTGCCTCAAATCTTAAACTTATTCCAGATACTGAGTTTACTGTGACTTGTAAATGTTGCTGTTCCTACTGATATTCACAGTAGCAGTCACAGTCGTCATTTCTTGGTTTTGTCACATTCTTAGATGTGTAGCCTGTATTTGTAGTTTGCACTTGCCTTCCAATAAACAGCTTTAGTGTTTCATTGCTTCTTAAGAATTGCAGCTGAATTGCATGTCCTCTAAACCTACGATAATGTGAATAAACTCATGTTGACAATAATTTGTTGACACAAAAGAAATGGCAATTGCATATCACTCACAGCTACACAGGATACACAGCTAAGTAGTTAGCTTTCTATAACTACTTTGTTTATTAATTTTACAAAAATCTACATATTGTGATATTAAGGAAAGAAAAAAATGTAATTTGGAGGGGGTGGAACGATTGTTAGCAAATTCAACCAGCAACCTTATAAAGCATTCGAAGATGCATCACATGGAAGAGCATGATGAAACTGCTCTCAAAAACTTTACGAGACAGTGAGGGAACACTTTTCATGTAGGCTGAAAGATGTGCAGGCAATCACCTTTACTACTGATATTTGAGCCTCTGATGCGTGCCCCAGGTATTTGCCTAATCTGCACACTGAGTGACACAGTACAGGCATCAACATTTGCCCTTCAAAATGCGGTACTGCAAGCCAATGAGTTCTGCTTGCAAATTTCAAGGGAAAGATTTATTCCTAGATCTAAGTTGCTGTTGTATTTCTGTTTTAAACTGTTATATTCAAAAAGTGGCTACACTTTCATAGTTTATAAAGGAATTGTTTTGATTCTATGATTTCTTTATTAGTTATTTTTCAGTTATGTCCGGCTGTCAAAATAGATAATAGAAGCATGCAATCATTCACTGCAATGTTTAACCTGAGCCACCAGGCCATACAACAAGGTCAACACACGGTAGAATCAGATCGAAACTCTGTATGTGTGCCTGGATCCAAGACTTCCTGACTGCCAGACCTCAGGCTGTCAGAGCGGGAGGGCACACATCACACACCCTCATCCTCAACACTGGTGTCCCCCAGGGCTGTGTGCTGAGTCCTTTTCTGTACTCCCTGTACACCCACGACTGTGCTGCCATGCACAACCTCAACACCATAGTGAAGTTCGCGGACGACATGGTTGTGGTGGGCCTGATCACTAACAACGACGAACGGGCCTACCTACAGGAGGTGTCAGACCTGACAACGTGGGGCAATGATAACAGCCTACTGCTAAATGGAGAGAAGACCAAGGAGATGGTGGTGGATTTCTGAACACAGCGTTGCAGGACTTACAACACTCTCTTAATACATGGGACACCAGTGGAGAGAGTGAGTACACATTTCCGAGGATTTATCATGGACTGTACACACGGACACTGTGGTGAAAAAGGCAAGACAGCGCCTTTACCACCTTAGACAGCTCAACAGATTCAAGGTCTCCCAACGGATCCTGATTTCTTTCTACTCTGCTGCTGTACAGAGTATACTGACTGGAGCCATATCTGTCTGGCACGGTAACAGCTCCTTCGGGGACCGACGAGCCCTGCAGAGGGTGGTGAGGACTGCTGAGTGGACAATGGGTACCACACTTCCCCCTCTGCATGACTTATACACCCACACACTGTACCAACAGAGCCAGAAGGATTATCAAGAATCCCCCATCACGGCTGCAACAAAGCGTTTGTGACCCTCAGGTCAGGCAGACGCCTGCGCTGTCATAAAACACGCACAGAGAGGATGAGAAGCAGTTTTTTTTCCCAGTGGCAATCAGAGCCCTGAACTCTGCACTCTGAAAAAAAAGGTGTTATTGTGTTGTATTATATGTATTATATTCTATTGTATTTTACTTGCACTGCATTATATTTTTATTTTTATTTTTACTTAAATTAAGCACAGAAGTACAGTACATGTCACAAAAACATTTGTATGTGACAAATAAATGTGACAACTAAAACCTTTGAATCCTTTGAATCCTTGAATCCAGCTGAGTGTGAAGCGGTAGGGATGAGGATCAGCACCTCTAAATCTGAGGCCATGGTTCTCAGTAGGAAACCGGTGGTTTGCCTACTCTGGGATGGGAATGAGTCCTTGCCCCAAGTGAAGTAGTTTAAGTACCTCTAGTCTAATTTAATTAAATTGAACCTAATCCATATCAAATACTCAATAGACCAATATCACTCTAAATTTGAAACCACCCATAACTGCTTAACCATAATTGAAGATCGCCAGATCTGTCCATGGTTTTGGGCATATTTTTTCTTCAGTAAGTGGAGCAGCAGTTTAGAAAATCAGACGCAGAATAGAGTTGACAGAAGTTTATTAAATCTTCTCTCTCCTTCCTGTAAAACTGTAAACTGCAGACATGGATACACAAATCAATATAGATATTCTCACTAAGATAAATACTAATAAAACAGTCACATCTCAACAAAACTGTTTCAGCAAACAAGCAAAAGCTACATGCAGGCTAGTTCAGTGTATTGTTCGATTGTTTTTTCCCTTTCATAAATGCATCTTTTTTAACATAGGTGTTATTTGTAAATTAACAAGATGTGTCTTCGTATACAGTAATTACAAAACTGGGTAACTAACAAACAATGACTCTCCATGGCACATAGTAGGGAAAGGAGAAAACAGTCTTTCTGAGGGACATGTGGCAGCCATGCTGAAAGCTTCCCAGTTCGGCTATGACCCTTTGAGTCATATGATCTTTGTCTTCTAATGATTTCCGGCAGGCTAAAAACTGTGTAGCTGCCCTCCACAGTCTATCAATCATTCAATTTGTATAGCACCAATTCACAACAAAAGTAATTTCATGACACATTTCAAATTAAGCAGGTCTAAACCATGCTCCTTGATTGATTTAGACCCAATATTTCCCCATGAGCCAGCATTTGGCAAGAAAAAAAATGCTTCTTAACAGGCAGAAACTTCAGAGCAGAACTGGACTCAACGCCGGGTGGCCATTTGCCTATACTGGTTACCAAAAACTAGGGCAACAAAATGTCTAGAGCAGCCCTGCTCTGACAGGAGTGATGCTCTGTGGTGCACTGGGTCTTGATGTTTTCACATCACAGATGACAAAGAAAGACATTAAAACGTAACTGAGGCTGCAAAAAACATGCACTGATGTAGGCTGATAGAGAAGTTTAGTGTGCCACTGCGCTGAAAAAAAAAGACAAAAAGTTAGGATTTTATCAGTTGAATCAGATTTTACTGTTCAATAAAATGATTGAGTCGGGTACAACCCTATCACATCACACTGATACACTGTCTACAAAATTCAAATACACTAATTAGTGGGTTTTCTTCTATGGTTTCAACCTGAATGTCAATCATCTGTTATCATCAGCACAAGAAAATACAGAGCTTAATTACAGAACTGTCTTCTTTACAGTAGTCCAGTTTGTTTATTCACCAATACCAAGTTTGTAGCTTTGACTGATGAAATCTGTGTGTCGAGGATCGTTCTCATTGCAGCAGAAATGTCACGATGATTAAGATACACACACAGTGCAGAGATGGTGGGGAGTGATGGCCTGCAGATTTTGTTTCCTGTCAGGATAACGAGTTTCCTTTCATAATTATATCAATAAAGATTTTTTTTGCTCACAATGTGGCATTATCAGGCATAAAGTTATGATGCATTTTCCGCACGGATAGTGAGTTCACTGCATTCTTTCTTGTGATTTTAATGTGTTAGAGACGCGGGATGCATACCTACAGTAGGAATATCACTCCACACAAAAACAGGATGTTAGACTGTTTCCACATTTCAACACTGAAAAATACCATTTAGATGTTTACCAATAACTTCCAGACACTGGCCAGACAACAATGTCCCAGTCTTAGCTTGTTAGAACCATGTCATCCATTCTCCCACATTTTATCAGCAGCATCTGCAGCTTTCTTTTAACAGATGACTTGAATTGTCCTTATGCTCTTCTCTCCATTCTTTTTGCCACCAAAGATCTAATTTTTCATTGCAAATGCCGATGCATTCTCCCTTCTCCGACAAGATTTTTAGATCCATAGTTTGTCTTAATAGATATGTTAGCTTGTCAGACATTCCATTTCCCTCAATCCCTTAGTCCACAGGAATCCAACCTGACAGCCAAGATACCTGACCTGAAGCAAGCAGCACACAATCTCCTGAAGGAGGTCAGGGCAGGCTGCTGATGCACCATCTTTCAAAGACAAAAAAGGCTGCCACAAAATCTAAACAGACAGGGGGGGATTGACTTGCTCAATCCATGATATGGGTCACAAAATGAAATAAATTGTGAAAACAGACAAATTATCAGACATACCTATGTTCTGTCTGGCCACATACATCCCAAACCCAGTCTTCCCAGAGAACAGTGAGCAGAACCACCTGGAAAATTATTACTGTGCATCTGACCAAGCACGGGGTTAGTCTAGAAACCAGAAAGGAACATGCAATCAGACAGACCCAATCACATTGCTTTGTTCAAATCCACAGAACACAACTGCAAGCTGCTTTATGTGATGAAGGGCGTAAGACTTGTTCTCCTGACCTACACATCGGCAATAATTCTCCAATAGGCTTTTGCTGCAGAGCCGTAGTTATCGCCACTTCATTCAATCAAATACTGTAGCCCCAGTTTGCTTCATCTGATTTGCAAAGTAGATTCCCCCATTCCATACACATCGCAGTCGATCAATCAAGGAGCTATAGCAAGTGTCAGTAGAGAGCAAAGAAATGTGCACATGCATCTTCTTTGTTAGGGGGCCAAGCCCAAGGGGCTGAGAGAAAGTGTATGCAAGCAGATATGTTTCCTAGGACCAGCGGTGATAGGAACCCTATTGTAATTAGGGGGCCAAGCCCGAGGGGTCGAGGAAACACGAATGCAAGCAGACGCGTTTCCTAGGGCCAATGGTGGTAGGAACCCTATTGAAATTGTAAAGATTTTTATTTTTATTTTTCACCTGCACGTACCTCATACACAAAAAAACTACATATATCCGCCTGCAGGGGGTGCTATAACCTAGGCCAACACGTTTTTGCCTATAACTCCCACACCATATGTCGCACATTCCCCAGATTCCCTGAATGGAGCTGAATCACTTTTCCACTTCCGCCTGAACTTTTTCGAACTCCTCCTTAGGATTTTGTCCAATCTGTGTGAAACTTGGCATATACACTCTTCAGCTGGACCTGATCTAAAGTTATCAAAAGAATTTTGTTTGGTCAAAAAATTAATTTATTAACAGACAAATTTCTGTAGCTAGCTATAAAAATGTAAACTGGGTCCGAGTCGCGTGGGGGGGCTTGGCCCCCGTTCATAACTGCCTGCAGTTCTAGTTTTTCATTATTATCAAAATCTAGTAATGTCTTTGTCCTATTAAATAAAATGCCATGAGTACTAAGGTAAGCTTGAACCAAGCGGTTTAAATCTTAAACTTTAAGTATCAAGAAAGCAGCATATTAGAAAAGACGCCACTGGAGCAGATGACTGATGAATGTACAAAAGCACATCTATAACCTTATTCACTGGCTTGCGTTGATATTTTATGAGGGCTTAAGAATTTTTAAGACCTTTTTAAGACCATTTTGAACTAAATTTCAGACCTACACAAAGTACAAAGTAAGAAAAAGTGCGGTCCAAGAATTACTTTCAAAAATAACCAACATTTACATTCAAATCTGTTGCCAAAATGTTAGCAATGCTGCTCAAAATCCAAAGCACCTCCGCTTTCAGCGTAAGAGTTGAGCCGAAGATGGTTTGAATGCTGCTTGAATACGAGACGGCAGAGGCAGCGCTGAGTTCGGGTCGAGCAGAACTGAATGAACCTGGAACAGAAGTGGCAAATGAACGTACATATTCAAGACCTAACTAATGTAACTGAAGACCTGTAAGCAAAATATGGACATGTTCAAGACTTTTTGAGGCCTAAAATTGAAATTTTTAAGACCCTGCAGAAACTCTGTTTATGGAGCCAGTGGGCCTCATGCAGCAACACACTTTTTTTTTTTTTGTTTTTTTTTTACTTTGTCATGAGATAAAATGACCAAACATTCTTAATATCCAAATCTGCTCCAACTCAGGTGTGCTGAATGATGAATTCCACTCTGGTATTCCACTGGTATTACAGGATCATCACAAACACAGTGTCACAGGCCACATCACCCTTGCCTTCAGCGCAATTGTGCGCTCTACCATGGAGCAGATGCACGGATGCTGGTGGTTGTAAGAGTACTCGTGTCTGGTCTGGGGATTCGCCAGGGGGGTCATCAGCCGTGGAGTGAGGGCAGAACCTTGGTCGTCTATGTTAGAATTTTATAAAATTGAGTTTCATAAAAGTTCAAATGGATGGTGGTTTTTAGAATGACAAATCACTTACCAATTAGCCACCCATCTCCACCAGCTCCTTCAGCCAGACACATCCCCACAGGACTATTCCTATTCTACAGCACAAAGGAGTTATGTGCTCTCCAACAGGCCAAGACATTCTGAAGATGGCAGTTTGCATCTGATATTATGTGGACATTAAAGGAGTAAAAGAGCTTTTGGTTGACAAATGGGAATGAATCTAGACAGGGTGTTTTGATCTGTACATGATGGCAATCTACTGCACCAATTAATTGTGTGTCTAAAGTGTTAGCAGTTTACAGGACTGATATGTACTAGGGCATTAATGATATTATCGCTTTAAGTACTTTTGGAAGTGCACGGCTCATTGAAGACTGAGAAATGTCTGACATATCTGAAATTGTCCTGTGGCCAAAAGTCAGAGTGTGCTGGGTACTTGGAAGTGTGGAGACACAGCTCCAAGTAAGAAGTCAGGAGAAGCTCTAAGTAATTGCACAAATCCATAAGCATTGCTTGTGGCAATCTCGAATGTCTCAGCAGCCATTCATCCATCTCATCAAACAGATCTGTGCAATCTCTAAAAATGCGGTCTTTGCCTAAGGCCTGGTTTGCCAAAGCATCTAATAGCAGTATGTAATCCACAATACTTAATAAGGATCAGTTGACCAATAGTATTTTTAATCATAGATTAAACAATCCAGTCATTTAAATTCCTCTATAATGCATAGGCAGATAATCTAAATTTGATTATATTTTGCATTTTTCTATGTTCCTATAATTTAAACATATGTTTCTGTGCATTGGACAAACAAACTGTGGATTGTGTAAACAGGATGTTTTTCTCTTTTCTTGCTAAGAGTGCTATCAATCACTAAGATTTTCTCTTACCAAAGAGAAGAGTAATAATAAGAAAACATTGGTGAATCCAGTAATCAATGGATATTAACAAAATGAGAAAAAAATCATGGATACAAAAAAAAACCACAAAAAAAAAAACAAGAGAACATTTGTTCATATATTGCTTCTTGCACTAGGCCGAGTGTTTTCTGGTTTTCGGTCTTAAATCCCTCAGCTGCTCCACCTGAATCCTCAGTGATTTATGGAGTTTCCCGATGAACAGAAGGCTTTACTTGTTTCTAACAGCAGCTTACTCTACCAGGCTCCAAGTGAACATGATTGGTGTCAGACCGAACACAAACTCTAAAACCAACTGCAGCCACCTTGACGACAGGGAAGCCAGGTACGATGTGGTTAAGGGAGTTTAGCTGCTACTGTGAGGCCCCATGTTGCCAGGAGCAAAACCCAGCAAGAAAACCATCTTGGTACTGTATTCTCTGTCCTCAAAATTGCAGCTGTCAGTCTTAGGTGCTGCATTACGTCCTGCTCCAGTTATGCTTGGCCAGCCCTCTCATCACTTCACTGTGAGTTCCTAGTAAGACAGAGTCGGCTTCCTAGACATCCTAGCTAAATGGCCGGGGGCATAATTCATATTTTACAACAAGTAGTTCCGACCAAGCAATCTGATTGGTCAACAAGACATTTAGACCATGCTCAAATCAGCATGGCAGCATGCCTGAATCATCACTCAAAATATTACTCCGCTAAGTCTCTGGCAACAGTGTATCCATCTCCATGGCAACATTGTAACTGTTAGAGCTGGAGTAGAAAACGGTGGAAAAATAGGCTACAAAATGGATTGGTTTGTTTTTAATTTTGATTTATTTGGCGGTCTCAGTTTGGATGAATGGTTGGAGGAGGATGAGGAGAACCAAATGACAAACAAGGAGAGATTTGTGCCTATGTCAAATGAGGAGGTTGATCATCTGGAATTGTCCAGGAATAAACAGACCACATCCCATTCAATGTCTTGGGCTGTCAGATATTTTCAGGAGTATCTGAAAAGCACTAAACAAGATGTAGATTTTGTTACTATAACAAAAGAAGTGTTAAATAGGATTCTTCATGAATTTTATGGGTCAGCAAGAAACAGCCAAGGTCAGCAGTACTCCATCAGCAGCTATGTCAGATTGAGGGCTGGCGTCAACCGTTTTATCAACGACCCTCCACTCATTCGTGCATGGTGTCTAATGCAATGTGTTTAGTGGACTCATTAAGTCTCTCATGCCGCGATCACTGAGGAGGACCTTGTAGTTTTAAAAAAGTCGGAGGCAGTGAATCCAAACACACCTCAGGGCCTGGTAAACAAGGTGTTGTTCAACATCCAGTTACATTTTGGAAGGAGAGGAAAGGAGGGTCTGAGAAAAGGGTTATGCCTCGATCCTTCACAATAAAACGTGATTCAACAGGTGGGTTTTCTCAAAGAGCAACGTCAAATAGAAATACATATTCATGCATTATCATTTTGTTATTATGCTGATGTCATGGTCAAACTTACGTGATAATTCCTATGCTTTTTTTTAAAGGCACCACATATGTGACACTCAGCTTCAACGAGGAAACAAAAAATCACAAAAACCATCATGAAAGGGATCGTCAAAGCAGGAGAGGTGCAATGTTTGAAGACCAAGGGAATGAATTGTGCCTGGTTTCTTCATTTGAAAATTTTTTTTTAAAAATCCCAAAAGTGTCAGGACTCTTGTTTTTGTTTGTTCTTGTGTCTGGTTTTTGGTTTCTTGTATTTGATTTACATCTTTGTATCATGTCTTGTGTTATGTTTTGCTTTCTCCTTGTCTTGTGTTGTGTTTTGCTTTTTCTATGTCTTGTGTCTCATGTTTTGATTTTCCATGCCCTCATGTGTCCTTTAAGTTTCTCCTATGTTCTCCCCTCTGGCTCCCTCTGTCTGTTGTCTTGTTCCCTCCTGGTCTGTTCCTCTGTGCTCCTCCCCCTTATTATCACACCTGGCTTCCTTCCTCCTCTCTCCTCACCTGTTCCTCGTCATGTCATTAGTGTCTGTGTATTTAGTCTCTGTGTTCCCCTCACTCCTTGTCCGGTCATTGTTTTCTGTTATCTGTTTTCTGGTTGCTCCTGTTCCTTGCTCCTGTTCCTGTTCCTGTTCCTGTTCCTGTTCCTGTTCCTGTTCCTGTTCTCTTTGGTAGGTTTTGGATTTATTTTGCATTTTTTTCCGTGTTTGAGTTGAACTTTGATTTGTTCTTTGTACTTTGTCTAGCTGTTTTCTTTTGCTACTTTGCCATGTTGGTTTTTTTTGCTACTTTGCCTTGTGTCCCATTTTGTCTGTTTTTGCATTTCGGCTTTAGTTATTAAAAGCTCGCTTTTTGTTTTCCCCTTATCCTTGCCTCCTGTGTGTACTGCGTTTGGGTCCTCCTTTCCCTTCCATAGTTTTCCCTTTTAAACCCCAACCTGACAAAAAGAAGCCAAAGCTTTCTACCTCCATCCAAAAAGAGGAGAAAAGTTAGGGGACGTGTGGTACTCATTGGAGCCAATGGGTGTTAATTATCTGGGTTCAATGCTATCGTGTTTATCCAAAGAGGCAGGAACATCAGTTATTTACACCAATCACTGCATCAGAAGCACTACCATCCAGAAACTGGCTGAGGGTGGACTGGATGCCAGATAAATAATGACAGTCTGCGGACACAGGTCTGAGAGTTCTCTCCAGAGCTACCGGGTGCCTTCTCTGGATAACAGAAAATGGTGGAGCAACCTGCTGTGCGCAGGCCAAGAAAATAAGAGACCTTTGGAAGTCAGCCTCTCAGTCAGCTCTGAAGCATCACCTGCTAAACCACAGAGATCCCACATGGACTTTATGAACAGCTGCTTCAACAACTGTAATTTTAATGGCAGTATGCAAGTTAATTTCTATAACCGCCCCAAACAGGCGCTGTAGGTCAGCGAAGATGCTGTCACAGAGACTGCTGGACTGCGGAGACTTGACAGTGGAAACACACTTTATTAATTTATTCTATGGCAATACATTTGATTTTTTTTATATTATTAATATGTAACTATTTAAGAGCACATTGGAGGTACATAAAGTGATAAATCTGGAACATCTATGTTCTTTATAATTAGACAGTAATAACATAAAAATTAAACAAGTCTGATCTGAGTATTTTATTATTATTGTTATTTTAGAAACTTTGTCATTTATTTTCATGAGTAATAGATAAACCACCTGTCAAGAATAAAGTGTCCCGTTTTAGCTCAGAGTTTAGACTATTCGCTTAAGTGTGAGAGACACTATCGTGACAGCGGTGAAAACGTTTCATGAAAAATATAAAAGAAGATATAACTTGGGCAATAAAAATAAGCATTTTCTGTTTATCTGTGCAGTATTGATTTAGTTCGGGAAATTCCGAGAGTTCACTCATCTGGGACTAGATAATCCTTTCTGTTGCTAGGTTGTTGCTAGTGGTTGGATTATTTGCTGTAGTGGTAAACTACGTTCCATTACACACATGAGTCCACTGACGTGACTGATTTTGTACCAGTTATTAGTCAGACCCCGTGTGTGTCCATGGAAACGTGTCGCACACTCGCAAAAAACTTTCAGATTTGAGAGCAAATTGTCCATCAACATGGATAGATTTTGATTATACATTTTATCTTCATCGGTATTAGTTGTATAATTGCAATATTACCCTTGAGGGTGTGCTTTAACGTCATTTGAGCACGACAGTGATGCAGTCAGCAAGCAAGCAAGCAACACCATTGGCTACAATAAACAACAACCAATATCAGACTCTCTCTACCTGGCCATCTCAGTAAAACATTTTACTGGGAACATGTAAATATACAGAAGCAGACGATGCTCTGCCTTCAGTTTTATGGAGTATTTAAATAAAGTAAGTGAGAAAAAAATCCTGGATCAGTCCCATTATCCAGATCTGCACCAAAAGTTAATCAGGTCTGGGCCAATCCTCCATACAAGTGTCATGAAATCCGCTCAGTACTTTTGTGCAATCCTGCTGACAAACCAACCAACAAACAAACAAATGGACACAGGTTAAAACATAACTTTGCTGGAGTCAATAACAATGTCATGACTAATTATAAAATGATGTAATCTGCTCTAGAGCACCATTCTGATGTACAGTAGAAGTATCTGAGATAATTTTAAAAAAGCTGCCACAGTAAATATGACATCAGAACAAAGCATGACAGGCATATTTTCTTTGTCTTCTTCCTCTCATAGAGAGCAGGAGATTGTTCTCTCTTCTCTCTCAGGATTGACTAATAGGCTCTGTTCTCTGGTGAATACGGGTGTGTCAATGCACAGCAGCATCATTAAAGCATGAAAAGACTGAGCCTTACGCACACTTGTAGAAAAACCTGTCAGACTTATGCATTAACTAGTTAAAGAGAGACCAAAGCACTATTTTGATCACTAATATAACAAAATGAAACCTGAGGATTGGCCCTAAACCTTGCTACTCTGTAAACATCAAAGTGTGTTCATTCTCTCTGAAATAAAGCCTTACAATTATTTTTCTTGTTTGAATAAATGATCATGTGGGTGGGATCAATGTGTCATTTTTAAGCATCAGCCTGAATAAATATCACCATGGCACCCAGGTAAAGGGTGTCAACAGTGTCACCTAACAGCTACAGCAGGGCAGGTGATGATATCAGGGTGTTAATGTCTTGTCACTTCGCCCTGCATGCAGATTAGCTTTATTATAAGCCAAAAAACACCTTCTTACTGCTACAACAAATCATGTGAAAGGGACTAAAAGAGGAGAATATAAGGTAGAAAAGGTGTACTTGTTATTATGCTTTCATCTGATATCGGTAGGTTTTCTTTCGGTAAAGAAATGATGTAATAGCAAACATCACAGTTAAGCTCTAGAAACACTGCAGCACTAAGTCTGACAAGACAAGGAACACAAGCAGGCCTCTAAGCTAAACTACTATTTTGAATACATAATTGTTGTGTTCAGCTTGTCATCATCAGACAAACAATCACATAAACTAAATGGTTGAAATGAAAGCAAAATGAATGGAGCTTATATTTACGTTTGTTTTTATTCTGCAACCTCAAGCACTGCAGTAATTATTACAGTAAAGGAGGAATTGAGGAGTAGTAAAAGAACCACAAGCCTTACAGGGAGGAGATCAGAGGTGGAGGGTTGGGTTAAACAAGTACAGGACTTTCACCCAGGACACCTCTGTTCATGTCCAGTGTGAAACCAGATGTCAATAGTGAGTTATTTAACCTGACAGGGGTGATTGCAAAAAAAAAAAAATCCTGAGCCTGAACTTTTTTCCATGCCGACAGTGGGCCCGGGATTCAATATCAACCACAGGCACAATGTGCAGCGGCCAGAGTAAGACTAGCTGCGCTGGGAGTTTACAGTCTCCGAAAGAGCGGTGCGTCAGACATCGGCTACAGCAGGTCGGGGGCCACTGCTTGCAATGTATTGATGAATCGATATTCTTAATCACCACTATCTTCTCTCCAAGCCCAGCATTCTTAGTGCCTATGTCAACATCTTTAGTGTCTTCTCCTGGCTTCATGAATTTGCGGTCCATCCTGACACTACGGTGTGCGTTGCCAGTATGGAAAAGCCAGATTCAACAACACGTGGAGCGACTGCTTTCTGGATCAATCTGTTTGGCCAAGGCCCACCCCCACTGTATTTCTGATTGGCTAGTAGACCTGTCGTTCGTGTGATTGAATGAAAGTTACCGCTCTCTTAGATCCAGAAAACTATATGTTAGATCTCTGGGCAAACCTGATTTTGTTTTATTCGCAGTCACACCGGTGCGCCAGAGATCCGGCACCAGAATGCAATCAGCTCTGACCTTACTAACGGAGTAAAGTTATATCACATACATAAGGTAACATTACGTTACATAGGGAACAAATTTATGTTTGTAACAGCGGTTACGGAAGTAATGTTGTGTATTTAACCCAGAGCAAAATGTTTTCCTAAAGCTAACCAAGCAGTTAACCTTTGAAGCCCCAAGCCAATTTTCTAGGGTTAGGGTTAGGGTTATTCACAAAGTTTGATGTTTAGTTGTTTATTTGAGTAGTGTTTGGGCTGTGTTTGGGTCATATAAACATGTTTTTTACACGTTGTAGCCCAGCTTCTGCTGTTTAATTTTATATAAAATATGACTATATTCTTTCATAATTAGTGCAGTGGCTCTGTGGTTGTTCTGCATGTCTTAACCCTTAAAGTGGTAACTGATGTTGCTAAACTGCAAAGACAACGACTTTTTGGCAGGGCTACTGAGTCATTCAGGCATGAGGATGTGCTGGTCCTGTTGCTTGATCAAACTAATGTCTCTTTAGTGATCTCACTATCTTCACACATATTAACTTTGAGCGTACAATCTTATCATTACAGGAATTAATTACGCAAGCACACGTGAAAGGAAGTAAAAAACAAAAGCTGTAATAAACTAAAATTATCTTTTTAGTGTTTCTAAATTCAGACAGAAAAACTCTAGAGACAGACTCTTTGACAGTGTACATCATTTGATCTGATATGTGCACTGATGTACAGGATGTAAGAGCATTTAGCATCTGAAAAACTTACTGTTTTTTGTCTGAGAATGACAGTATGTTTAACAGAAAACCTCCATTGAGTGAAGTCTTGATTAGTTACTCAGCCAAGAACTCAGGAATCATCACATTGTTTTATTTGTTATTTTTAATATGACTGGCTTGTACAAGATGGAGGAAGCTCTGTTTGGTTTAGTACATATTGAATGACTGTACATATTAGTACATATTGAATGGCTGGCTCCATAGCCATAAAGGAGCAAGCTTGAGCAGTGAAATTGTCCTCTGGGTAGATACTGAACTGAAGTATGGTAAGGGGTATCAGGAGGGAACAAGTCATTCATTTAGTAAATTGGCTCTTTCACAGGGTCACAAGACTATAATGGATATTAGAGACAATTTAATGTTTCCTGCTGAGTAAAATCTGCCTTTTGTCACTCAGTTTCCCTGTGTGAAATATTAAATAGGCCTGAAACCTTTCAAAATGAAGTGATGCTGCAAAGACAACGTTACTCTGACTGACTGAGAATCTATAAATAGGCTTGTTGTAGTTGAGATATGAGAAATGCTTACATTGTCTTGTATTACACCATTATGCCAAAGGCAGCAGTGCGACCCAGATACAGTCAATAAATCACAAGACTAAGCATGCAAAAATACCTTAGCTAACAGGCACACACATCACTTTGAAATGCATATCAATCTCTTTCTCAGCTCACACATTCAAGTTCACAGATATTTTTTACACATAATGATTTTCACAAATACAGGCCAAAATATATGGTTTCCTGATATCTGCAGGCAAGTCAAGTGTAGCTCACAAGATTTGATCTCATCATCACGTGTGAATAAACAGGGCTTATTAAAAGGCAAAGCAGCAAAGGAAAAAAACTTCAAAGTAACATGCTTCAAGCAGCCCAGACTTATCTTGCATGTCACACTTCATAAGAAATTCATGAAGTGTCTTTCGCGTGACCCACTGATGTGAAGGCGATTACTGCAGGGTCATGTTCTTGAATGAAAATAATTTTGGCAGGCATGTCAGGAAGTGGAGACTGAAGGCTGGAGCCGCTCTGCACAGAGGCTGCCAGATCTGTGGTCTCTAGCTCTACGAGGTCATAGGCAAAGCAGCGCTTTGAGCTAAATGCTAAAATAAGCATGATAACATGCTCAAAAAATTACAAACATAATTAACATTTCATTGTACAACCTTGTGTTGTACAACCTTGTGTTGTACAATGAAATGTAAATTATATGCCCTCACAACTATTTGTTTATGGTGGGGTGTTGAAATGAGTCAAGAGTCTGACAGCCTGAAGCTGTTCTGTAGTCTGGTGGTATGGCAGGAGATGCTGCTGTATCATTTGTAAGGCCGCAGCAGGTTGAACAAACTGTGGCATGGGTGGGTTTTATCTTTTAATATCCATTGGTTTAAAACACACTGTTGTTTGGAAGGTCTAATATTTACCATTATATTCAAAAGCATATCTTGCTACACTCCAATGGATCTTAGGAATGAGTGCAAGTGACAGGGTAGGGAAGCAAACAATTACTGAGAAATGGACTAATGAGCTCATGACATGCTCTACTAAACAAGGATTCTACTTACATTTGACCCCATTCAAATGAGACTGTCATACATGGTTTGTTCCTGGCTGTCCAACCTGTTCTTACTCTCAGGTCGTCAAATACTGACGCTTTGTCATGTTCCTTTCCTTTGAACACAGAACGTAATCTCATTTCAGAGGCTCAGCATAGAATTAAAATATTAAAGTAAACATAAAAAATACCACAATAACAATATTAAATATCAAAAACAAAAACATACTGAAAGTGCATATTATTGAAAGTGACTGACTAAAATCGGACCAGAATGGATTTCTCATAGTCGAGTCAAAGCACCCAGATTATTCGATTGATAGTTGCATTACTCCTGCATGTATACATTCCAGCGGATCGGATCAGATTTTTGCGTTCTGCGCAGGCGCAAGATTTCTCCCCAGGGCTGTGAGCCGGAAGTAGACGGACTGCGGCGATGGCATCTTTCCTCCGAAATCACTGCAAGAAAGAGCAACATTGTGCATCTAGTTTGTGTAACTATCATGTGCACCATATACGAAGTGTACAAAGATGTAGCTTTGTCTCACTCTTATTTTTATTACGCCATATTTCTTGAATGCCAAGGCAGCTAGTGACGTAAAGAGGTCAGCCGGAGGTGTTTCTGTTACCACTAGTTGAAATGGGCACCACCTAGCGTACCAGGGTATGACATGCTCCGGCCGAATAATCCAATTTTCTCACCAGCATGTATACTCGGATAATTGCAGTTGTCTGATTGAGTGGCACAGTCAAACTATGGCTGTAATCTGACTAAGCTGTGCATGTAAACGCACTGTGTGATTCAGGGTCACCATTTTAAGTGCTGTGACTCCAGGCTGACTGCAGCTGTTGTCCACTGTGAAAGGGCAATGCCTTTCAAACCTTTAAAGCCAACAAAAGGTGAGGGGCCTTGTTCATTAGTAGCCCCATTCACACTGCCGTTTGCATGCAGGGATCCTGTGCCAATTCCTTAATCTTCTTCTGTGTGAAAGTTTCAGATGCGACAAGGGGTGAAATTTCGTTCTGGTGCTGATCCGCCTCTAGTATCTAGTATCAGGGCCGTATTATTGGTGAACCGAACCAGTCAGTGTGTTTACATGACACTCAAGAAAAACAAATTACTGGGTTAGTCTGACTATGATCGGATTTTTGAAATGCATGTATACACCTTAGTCTGACTAAAATCGGACCGGATCGGATTTCTCATAGTTGGATTAATACACCTAGATTATTTGCCTGATAGTCGTATTAGCCCTGCATGTATACACTCCATCAGATGGGATTGGATTTTTGCGTTCTGTGCAGGCTTGAGACTTTTTTTCCCAGGGTTGTGAGCCGGAAGAAGAACGGCGGCAGCAGCATCTTTCCTCCAAAATAACAGCAAGCAAGAGCGCCACCGTGCATCTAGTTTGTGTAATTATCATGTACACCACGTACGAAATGGACAAAGATGTAGCTTCGGCTCGCTCTTCGTACGCCATCTTTCGTGAATGTCGAGGCAGCTGGTGATGTAAAGAGGTCAGCCGGAGATGGATTTATTACCACTAGTTGAAATGAATACAGCGCCATCTAGTGTATGACATGGGTATGACATGCTTCGGCCAGTAATTCGATTTTCTCACCGGCATGTATACTCAGATAATTGCAGTTGTCTGATTGAGTAGCATAGTCAAATTATGGCTGTAATCTGACTAAGCTGTGCATGTAAACGTACTGAGTGTGAATGGATAAGCCGGCAGTGTGGAGCGAGGGGGTGTGCAGGTCCTTCACTCAAATTAATAAAGAGAAATTACCCACAAAGCAATGTTACTTGACCAAATAAACGTGACGTAGCAACTGTAACTGTCTTTGGCAATATACCGCAGATATACGTGGTGAAGCATCCGTCCTCCCTCCTGTCCTACCAACTCTTCATCACATTTCTGCCGGAAAAACAGCATCTGTCACTGGCAAAAACCTTTAACTGATGGAATGTTTGTGATAAAAACAAATCACAGCAACCTTCAGCCCTCTGGACCAAGACTTCAGTGAACTTTCCCCTGGAAAACAGCCTCTGTCCCTGGGCGTGAGTCAGACAGCTTCCAATTCACTGATGGCAATTATGCAATGTAGTGGTATGAGGCACCACTGCCATATTAAACTTGGTTTGGCTGCACCACAGCCCCTCTGGCTTATTAGCCAATCACTGCTATTACCAAGGGGATAATAGTAGGCCGTGTCCCTCCTCCTGACCTCTCACTTCCTGCCAATTCGGCCCGCCCACTTCCGGGTCATTGTCTTTGCTGCTAGCATCTGAGCGCAGATCTGGCGTCTCCACCACAGTTGAGCCAATCATTCTGGGTTGTTTAGCGCTGCCGACCAGAGCATTGTGTGCTGGTCCTGTCCTGCATGGTGGCTGTCTTCCCAGCAACGTTGCTCCTCTTCACCCCTCTCCCTCTTTGGAAGGGATGCCAATGCACCCGGCCTAATAACTGGAACTGTAACACTAATGCTACAGCTAATGCTAAAATTAAAGTTAAAGCTAACGCTGACTAAGAGCACTGCTGGTCAGTCACAGCCACTTGGCCACTGCTGCGTTGCTAATGCTGATTCGCCGCTGTTCTGCTGCTGCTGCTGCTTTGCTGCCGCTGCTCCGACAGCCTGCTTCGGGTCCAGTTGGCCTTCTCTGGTCAACCTGCTTACTGCTACTGCCCTGTGTAACCGCTGCTATGTGTGTGTGGGTGTGTGGCTGTTGCTCGTGCAGGACGTTACGAGCTTGCCAAGACTCTCAGCCACTCTCTTATGTGTGTGTGTGTGCATTTGCGTGTGCATAAGTGTTTTTAAAGACAATTTGTCAAGGTCTGGTTTAATTGTTTGTTTATTTATTTATTTTCTGCTTAATGGTCGAATTTCTGTTGGTAATCTGATCAATTTGAGTTAAAACTGGTTTAAAAACTGTTTAATCATTGAGTTGATATCTCTGGCCAGAGACTCTTTTGTTTCCTTTGTCTGGCTGATTTAGTAATCCAATTTAACACTTCTTCAGTTTATTAATTGATCATTTACATTTGTTGGCACGATTTATAAAAGATTGTTTGTTCTTTAATTTTGAGTCCTTTTTAATTGTGTTTCTCCTCTTCCCCTAGTGCTGAAGGCCAACGGCGGTGGTGGTTCTCCTGGGTGGTGGTGGTCCCCTGTGTGCTGTGTGATCCCTTTTCAAGATTTTCTTTGTTTACACGTCACTTTTTGCTGTGTGTTTGTTGGGTGTTTTCTTTTGGATGTCACTTCCCCTACCAAACCCCTCCTCCAGCCGGTTAGCCTCAGACTGTATCCCCCTTTTCAGTTGGGCTCCTTTCTTCCTTTTTTAACAGTGCCAACCTTGTGCTCATTTTTAATAATAAAATTTGTATGTGATCATTGAACTCCATTTCTGAACAAACCTGAGTGTCCTTTTTGTTTTGAAGGTAATAATTGACCTTTAGTATGGGTCCTTGGGCACTAACCCAAGGTGGTGCTGTTGGTATTTGGTGTATAACATAGTAATAACCCTCATGTCACCACAGTAAATTAGTGTGGAAAACAGAACTTTCTAGGATGTTTAGTGAGTCAGGATCTCAATCACAACACATTATAACAGCATCCATGTGATTATAAATGGTCCGTGGGTTTAGATTGACAGGGAGGACACCAGGGAAACATCTTGAAAACACACCAGCTTCATCATCATGACTTGTACCGTCGTCCCTCTGTAGGAGCCACAACGCTGGCTCTCTGTGTGAATTACACAGCAGTTCATCTTTAAGGCAGAGATGCTTTGCTCTGTGTGAATTATCATAAGCGGAGAATTGGTGAACCACCGCTCCGGAGATAATGCGGCGTCGCTGTGTGAAAAGGGCTAATATGAACAAATTCCAGGCAGTGTCTGAAGGCCTGGAAAAATACATCAATTGATGTTGCACAGATGATAATGCCACTTCAGTTGTGCCAACATTAAAATTATTTTGGTCACGGTCAGGCTACTGTCAATGAAACTTCCTCTCCTAAGCCACACTCACATGTTAACAAATTAAACTAACTGTGTGTATTGGCAACACAACACCAGGCAATTGTTGTGTTAGGCTGCATGAGCCAATGGCTGCTGGCAATTTGTGGGCATATAATTACAAAGTAGATCAAGACTCTCTAGGGTTCTTTGTGTTTCAATTAATTGTACATTGTCTTAAAATTTCTACAACATGCCAATCTGTCAGTTTGTCAGACTGTGTCAGACATACTCATTGGTTTTGTACAGCCTGTAATGGCTGCAGTAACATGCCAAATGGCCAGCTGTTGTATTGTCCAATTCGGGGGGTCTCTTTTATAAAAAATCCACACTAAAACTTTGCATTAGTACAAATGAGGAAATGTGTGTATGGCAAAAAAAAAAAAAAAAAAAAAAATTCTCATATATAAAACCTGGTATACACCAAACATTTCCTTTCATAAATCCCAAATCAACTAGGAAATGTGCGCACGTGGATCCACCTCATATCCCATTAATGTTCTTTATATATTCTTTACAGTGAATTTTGGAGAGAACCCACACAGGCACAGGGAGAACATGCATACTCCCCACAGAAAGGCCCTGTGCCAGCCAGGGTCAGTTTTAGTATTTTGTGTGTATATATATATATATATATATATATATATATATATATATATATATATATATATATATATATATATATATATATATATATATATATATATATATATATATATATATATATATATATATATATATATATATATATATATATATATATATATTTTTTTTTTTTTTTTTTTTTTTTTTTTTTTTTTTTTTTTTTTTTTTATTTATTTATTTATTTATTTATGTGACATCTAATAGACAAGTATATTTGGATCATGCAGGGGGGCCCCAAAACATGACTGAAAAACACTGATATAAGCTTGATAAATCATGGAAGTAACTGTCAGATTAATTGATCATGGCACAGATTGTTAGTTGCAGCCCTTCATCTTGCCTGTATAGTGAATGAGACAACAACAATCTGTTGATTGTCCTCTATTCTATTCCTAGAAAGGAAGTAGCAGCAGGCCAGCACATGCTCGGTCCTCTCTCTTTTAATCATAGCATTAGCTCTCTAATACAACCTAATTGATTTCTCATCCCTCTCAGGAAAAAAACAAAGTCATTTGTTAATACCAAATCAATTTGTAGACGTTTACATTCAGATCCAACAAGCCCCACAGTAAATAATAGAGAGGAGGGGGAGGGGCAGGAAACACAGTAGAGGGTGTTTGTGGCACATCCATCCACACATATTATATGCTGACCATATTTTGTATTTCAGGAAGTATTTAGTTTGAATAAGCTTGAGGTACCAAACAGAAATCACTAACAGACACCGCGGTGGTTTGATAAAGATAAATTGCTTTGTGTCAGGTAAGGTTTTAACACAGATAATCAGAGGACAAGAGGCAGCATTGAGGGGAATGAAAAGCGAGCTTTGAAGTAAAGCTGAACAACAACAAAAACAACAACAACAACAAAAGGGAGCTAGACCAAAAACTACACAAAAGGGACAAAGCAAAGTAGCAACCAAGATAGCTAAACAAAGTGCAAACCAAAAGTACAAAGTTCAAATAAAAAAACAAAGTTCAAAAACTGCAAAACACAAAATCCAACACATACCAAGAGACACAAAAGGAGGCAAGGCAGGAAACTTTGATGAGGGGCATCACATGGACAGGTGTATGAACAAGAACAAACGCAGACAGAGGAAAACAATGAACAAGGAGTGCAGGGAGACACAGGCTAAATACACAGACATTGATGACCAGATGAGGAACAGGTGAGGAGAGAGAGGAGGAAGGAGGTCAGGTGTAATGAGAGGGGGAGGAGCACAGAGAAGAAACATGGAGGGAAACAAAACTACAGACAGAGGGAGACAGAGGAAAAAAAACCTAAGACACTTAAAGGACCAGAGACACAAGAGGGGCATGGAAATTCAAAACATGAGATTCAAGACAAAAGGCAAAATCAAATGCAGGAGAATACAAGACACAAAACCACTTTGTCACTTCTACACAGTCAACTCAATGTCAGAACAACCACTAACACAAATGCTCTTTCACTCTGTATCTCTCCCATCCCTAGTGGAAGAAGACAGACACACAGAGACACATAAACAACAGAATGATACATTTGTACTGACATATCAGAGGAGCAGATATTCATAAAGCCACCACCCAATATACTGCATTTTTTTTCCATTAATATTTTGTAGCTGACAATCAGGGACCACAGAAATTAATGGGGGGTGGCTGTGGCTCAGGTGTAGAGCCAGAGTGTCTTGATATCAATTCCCCTCGTCAGCATGTTGATGTGTCTTTGGGCACGATACTGAACCCCAAACTGCTCCTGATATGCTGGTCAGCACCTTGTATGGCAGCCACCATAAGTGTATGAATGTATGAATTACTGTAAGTCGCTTTGGACAAATGCTCTAATGGAATTTAATGACATTCTGCTAATTAAAACTGTTTTGTTTTTTTGTTTTGGTTTTTTTTTACACTCCCACTTTTTACACTACAAGTGGCTGTCCAAATAGCTTAAATAAGTATACAGTATAGGGACAGGTAATTGACACATCATTCACTGCCTGTGATGTGCAAATAAATCCAATAGAACAACACAACAAAAAAACAGTGTAAACAGTACCACCTTAATGTAATTCAAACATGATGATTTTTTTTTCATCTGTTTTGTTTGTTGTTGCACATTTAAAGATAATAAAAAAAATCATAGTAAATAATTACAAACAATTATAGACTTTTGGTCTATGATTGTCACTTAACCTGAACCACCATTCCCCATGGTAACAAGATGCCTATCCTCTTTCTCAGAGCAATTGGTACAACTCATTATTCATGTTACAACTTCATTGACTGGATACTTGGAACACAATTATTATGGCTTAGCACACTTTGCAAACACTTGTGTGGAAAGTGTTGGAAGTGGCACCAGTGCATTTTGTTATTTTAAGTGCTCTATCGTAAGCAAATGGACTAGTTTCAGTTTTCTTGAAGAAGTTTCACCTCTCAGATTTCTGCAGTTCTAACTAACTGGAGGTGAGTTGCAGTCTTTTAACCTCTGCATGAGTGTCTTTACAGAGTCATTGAGCACATGTGTAAGGTCTGAGTTTCAGAGTCTTTAGGGCTTGTGACGAAGAGCACATCATCACCTGGCTTTGCACACACCGCACCACGGACTTTGGACTGAGTGTGACTACATATTTTAATAATTGCACAGACTCTTTAAGAGGAGCAACCACACTTTATTGGAGGTTTGTACAATACATTTTAACACATTGCTTTTTTGCAAATTTGTATGGATATATACGTATTTATTGAATAATTGTCGCCATATTGATTGTCCTGTGGTGGGTCTTGATTTTGCTGACAGGTGCTGTGTAGGCCACGCAGTTTCACCTAGAGCAGAGTGACATATGTTTAAATGCCTATTAAATGTGTTAAGTGCTTAAATAAGAAGCTAAGAATGTGTATTGTGTTGCTCAATAAGTGTGTGCATTGAGGAAGTCAAGTTTATTGTGTACTCACCAGTCTGTCTTCAGGGTGTGCAGGCAAAAGGCTTCCGCAGGAAACAGACACCACTTTTCTAATTCCGGGTGCAAGAAAGTGTAAAGTGGTGTGGGGGTGGTAGAGATGTGTGTATTGTATTTTAGTAAATGTAATATGATTTGGATGTGTGTATTTTCTTTGTTAGTGAATGTACATGGGGGTGTGTATATAGGTTATAAAAATGGTGGGTTAAACATGTTGGTAGGCAGTGGATCCCCCTGGATGGAATCTTCCAAGGTCATTAGCTGTGACACCCTATTAATAGGCATCATTTTAACAACCTGGGTGTCATTGTACTGATATCTCTATGCTGTTTGCTGAGATAGATTAATTAAGAACCACCTCTGTGACCCACCTCAAACCTGCCTGTGGATCATTCTTTGCTGTACCATCCAGCCGTAACTGTAGTCATTCTCACAGGGCTCCATGTGTGTCACTGAACCAAATGACCTTCATGTAGTTTTTTAGGGCTAGGTCAGCCCAGATGCATTGTAGGTGGATGATAAGTAATGTTATACGCCACCTCCTCTGTTCAAAGACCAGTGTTGATGGAGTATTTACTCCTCTTTTAAACCATCCATCTTCTCTCGGCCAAGAAGTTTACATTGTTGTCATTACTCTACTTATGCCTGGGTGTTTTATTTGTTGAGGCTTCTTTCTTCTTCAATGAATACTGCACAGTCCAGGAAGAGCAGTCTATCCTCAGATATGTTCCTGCTTGAACCTGATGTTATTGTCCACATCATTTGTATGTTCTGTGAAAGCTTGCCATTTCCCTTGTTCATATTTTGACCCAGGTGTCATCCACATATGTGAACCAGTGGCTAAGAGCAGCTCCTGTGAAGGTAATCAAGGCTCTGCTCTCACCTTCTTTCATGTAAAGGCTGGCCACAGCCCTTCAACTGGTATGGGCAGATTAATTTCAAAATTGATGCACCCTCAACATTTGAGGAACTAACATCTCTGCTACCAAGTAAAGTCCTGGGAATTGTCTTCAAGTTTGTTGAGAAAGCCCAACCATCAAAACACATGAAAGGAAAGGAACGGCAGAAATGGAAATTACAAACATTAAAGGCAGACAAATCACTGGTTATTTATGATGTCACATCACTTTTTACATGCATTCCCAGAGGCAGTAAATATGGTGAAGAAACACTTGTTACAGGACAGTACTCTGTCCAGCACAACATTTGTGCCTTACTTGACCTGTGTCAGACGACAATCTGCTTCCACTACAGTGAAGGCTTCTACAGATAGAAGCATGATTGTACCATGGGCTCACCAATGTCCCCAATAGTGGTCAACCTCTACATGGAAGAAGTTTAGAGCAGAGCCTTGATAACTTTCACAGGAACTGCTTCTAGCGACTGATTCACATATGTTGACAACACCTGGGTCAAAATCAGAGCAAGGAAAGTGGACGCCTTCACAGATCCTATGAATGCTGTGGACAACAACATCAAGTTAATGCTTGCAAGATATCCAATGAGACAGGCTACCCTTCTTTGACTTTGCATTTTATAGTGAAGAAGACAGAAGCCTCAACATTGAGGTGTACAGAAATCCTACACGCACAGATCAGTACTTACTGATTGACTCTCATCACCCACTGGTGCACAAGCTGGGGGTCATCAGAACTCTAACCCATCGGGCTGAGACCATGCCAACAAAGCAAGAGGGGAAGGAGAAGGAAGAGAAGCACATCAGGGGAGCACTCAAAACCTGTCGCTAACCAAACTGGACCTTTTTCAAAACCTCTAAGAACCATAGCAAACAGAAAGGAGGAGACAGAAAAGCACAACATTGTCATTCCCTATACCACAGGAATAAATGAGAAACTCACTAAACATCATATCCCTGTTTGCTTCAAACCTACACACATGCTCAGGCAGAAACTTGTTTAGCCTAAGGACGAAACACAGGCATAAGCAGAGTAATGTAGTTTAAGCTGTTAAATGCAGCCAGGACTGCACAGATTTGTGCATTAGGTAGACAAAACAACCTCTTCATAAATGAATGAGGACAACAATGTAAACGTATTGGCCAGAGAAGACAGATGGTTTGAAAGAATCCATCTATGTCAAACTGTAATGACCATCTTAGAACAGAAGAGGGGGGCCTGTGACATTACATAGCACCTACAATGCAAGGGTGGTGACCCAACGTGATCTAATGTAAACTGGATCTTATTATGTATCTTTATTAATAATTATTCCTGATAATCATTAATTATCATTTGTAGCCAAATTTAACCCAAAACTGCCCTTTAATGTTGCATAAGGACTACATAATGGTACCTCGTGTGATGCAATGTACAACAGTGTGTTGGTGGGTTTAAAGTGAACTGGGATATGATGTTTATTGAAGATCCTAAAGATGTTCTTGCGACCAAAGTCTGGTTGGGTAGCCACAGGTTTGTAGTGCTCCCCTGATGTGCTTCTGTTCCTTCTCCTTCCCCTCTGACCTAGAGGGCACAGTCTCAGCTGAATGGTTTAAGGTTCTGATGATCCCCAGCTTGTGCTCCAGTGGGTGATGAGAGTCGAGCAGTAAATACTGATCTGTGTGTGTAGCAGTGGCGTATTCAGGACACATTTACACTCACTTTTTGTTTACACTCACACATTCATACATATGTACATATGTACATGCAGTGTGTGTGTGTGTGTGTGTGTTTTTGTGTGTGTATTTATGTATTATGCACATTTTATTATGTTCTTCTGTCTTTTACATCTGTTATAACTATTGTTCTTGCATAGTGAAGAGCTGACTGCTCTTTGTCACTACTGCTGTACCAAGAATGCTGACTGGACCAGGCCTTTCAGTGCTACTGGTAGAAACTGTTGCTGGCTCTGACGTTTTTCTTTTTTTGAAGAAGAAGAAGCTCTTTATATTTCTGCTACCCTTCAAAGCCATTCTCTTAATAACCCTGGGGGAAATGTAATTCTTAATACTTGGTTTGGTAACAAGTTTTAGCTATGGTTTGTTTTGCTTGTAATAGGCAGTATACGGTCATTTTCATATCATCTCTGCTTGGTTGACATTTTTCAGGAAAAATTCAGAGGAAACATTTAACATAGACATCTGGGATATCAAATTTATTCAGGAAACTTGGTGTTATATATGTTCTCACTAACCACTTAAATTTAAAATGTGTGGTTTTGGATTGTGTTTGGGCGGCCCACTGGTAGCGAAGCATTTATTTATTTATTTTTTTTTTGTGACAAGGGCCTGACACAGGCCAGCAACTGACTGATGGCAGAGCCATATATGTAAAAGATTCATGACGTAGTAGAGTTCCATACTGCCTTGCATTAAATCAGAATTTAAAGTTACTTGGTGGGCAATTGCCTGCTTTAGGAGCCATTAAAGTCATTTAAAACCACCAATTATGGCTTCATGCTCCATATTAATCACTGGCTCAAATGCTGCAGCACTTGACAAGCCTACAACATGAAAACAGTGCAAGTTAACTATTGGATATTTCGTAATAATAATAATCAGTGACACATATTTACATTTGAAACAATGTGGCATTGTTTATATTTGCTTCTGCTTGCTGCTATATTGATGCAGGGGTGATGGTGGACCTAACATGAGCGTTTAGTACATCTTGTCTGTAAGTAATGCAAGGAGCTTCTATAAAAGCTCTATGGCTTGTGTTCATGTCAGGAACCTGAGACAGTGCAACATGCTTTGAGGACAAGATCTACTCAGAGAATTGCAAGAAATATTTTTATTTTTTGGAAATTCTTAAAAGACACTGGTCTATATAGCAGGATATAGTGCGCTAAGGTGCTAGTCCCATAACATCCATGCTAGCTGCCTCATTGACCCGTGACTAAGCCAATGTCGCATTGCACACCTGGTCAACAGGTGAACCAGCGGGTTCAACGTCTCCACCTTTGTTCGTCTGACTTCAGAAGATTTTTGGCTTTTTCTTTGTGACATCTCGTTATGTTCAATCACAAGTAGCCTAGTTAGCAGGGATGGGGGACTCGAGTCACATGACTTAACTCGGGTCAGACTTGAGTCGCAAATTTGAGGACTTGAGACTTACTTGACTAACACTGATGAAAGACCCGACTTGACTTTGACTTGGCATTCATAACTTCAGACTTGACTTAGACTTGACATAGATGACTCGAAAGTCTTGACTTTTCTTTCTCTCTTTTTTTGCACATATTGAGCCCTCAGCCACTGTATGACGTGGTTCGTGCAAGCCTGGGTGAAAGCGTGTGTGTGTTTCAGATATAGTGTCTTCAGTGCACACAAAGCCATTATTTTAAATGTAGAGTACGTGCACATTATGCGTACTCACAACCCAACACGACACCGTACTGGCACACATTCAGTGTGACATGCTTGTTTTTTCGTGCACGTCCACGACGGACCTGCTTCTCTCTCAGGTGTTGTGTCTCTGTCTCTCCTGCTGTTGCTCACGGAGCTCGGCCCCGTTTCAAAGGAGAAGGGGCTGCATGTGTAAAGACGTTGCCTCTGAGATGTAGAATGTGTTTTACAGAAGAGAAACACATATTTCAGGACAGAACAGACATGTCCTGTGATTTTCAGCCTCCTTTTATAGGTGACGGCAATGCCTGACAGTAATATTCTCAACTGTCAGAATGTGCAGTATGGTACAGTTCCAGGGTTGATATTGGTCAAATCTTATTCTTGTGTTCATGGGTTTGAAAAGAATATATAAAATTGATGAACTATGCAATTACATCATATTACTGACTAACGACCCTCTTCTGTTTACTGCGTCTACAGATATGAAGAATACATTCATACAAACTTCTTGTGACTTGACTTGACTTGCTTGATTTTGATCACAGTAACTTGGGACTTGCTTGAGACTTGAAGATTAAGACTTGAGACTTGCTTATGACTTGTATGTGACTTCTAGTTAGTGCTATTAGCATGCTAGTTAACGTGTAGTGACAGTAGCAGTGGTTTGTGCAGCGTTAGGTGATGAAAAGACACCTGACCTCAGACCCATCATTCCACACGTGTTCACAAATTATATATAAATATTCCAGTACAAATATGAGTTAAGAGGCAGAGGAGATTTATTATACGTATTCTCAGTGCTTACCCAGGATAAAGGTGTTCCTAGTACAAACCAGCAGGAGGCAGTAGAAAGTTGGACTGCTCAGTAATACCACTGACAGTTATGATGTCTCAGATCTCCTCTTACATAGGGGAGATATAGCAGAGATAAGCTAAGCATAGCCCTTCTATTGTTTCAGACACCTTACAAAACATGATTTCCATTCTTGCAAAAACATGAGTAGGAGAACTGAGAGGAATCAACTAGATTAAGAAATTTTGGGAGAACATTCATTTCTCCAGCTGAACAGAGACATAACCATCAAGCCAAGACCTATAGCCCCTAGCGTGCTCAAGCGAGAACCTCACTGGGCCTGTGAGTTTCATCATCAGAGACGAGACGCAACACTCTAGCTGTTGGACAGAGGACGTGCACCTGCAGCCAGGCTGAGTAAGGATCAGAGGAGACCAAGTCCGTAGACTTCATCTATCTATCTATAAACAAAGTAGGCTAATTTGTACAGTTGGATTTTGGAATAATGTCCTCCGGATTATCCCAACAGTTGAACAATGGAGGTGGTGCCCCATCTACAAGTGTGTTATTAATTGCCAGTGATTAAATTACCTTTATTATCAAGTAGTGTATCTCCTACATTATTATATAATATTTTAATCCAAGTGGAGAAGTAATTGCCAAAACCAAAACGAGAAAGCACTTTGTGTAGATAGCAATATTCAACCAGATCGAAAGCTTTTTCTACATTTTTAGGACACAGACACAATGTGTCAGCTCTGGGTTTGAAGGGGAAGACTATGGAAAGGGGATGTGGACCCAAATGCAGTTACACATGGGAGGCAAGGATAAAGGGGAATGAAAGGTGAGCTTTATTAAATTACATCTGAATGCAAAAAAAACAAGGGAGCCAAGTACAAAAAAAATAATCCAGGACAAAAAGCCAAAGTAGCAAATCAAACCAGCAAGACAAAGTAGCAACAAAAGAGAACAGCAAGACAAAGTAGCAACAACTCGCTGAGAAATCTCCAATTGCCTCTTTTATTTCTTGGCTGGATGATATGACTTCTTGTATTTGAGAAGAAAAGTCCACTCTCAATGAACATATGGCTTTTTAAATGTTAGCCTCATCATCCTCCCGGCAACTAGCATTAGCATCCTCCTCCCCCTCCGCGTCCAGCGAGGTCACGTGTGTGTGCATCTGCTGTGTTGCCAACTTCTCCTGTTTTCATTTTTTATTATTTTTTTTGTTTGTTTTTCTGGCATTTTTTGATAAAGTTAAGACAATATTGGGGCAAGTGAGGGCAGTTTGGTGACTCATTGTTAAAATGGAAGAGCGAATATGGGCCCAGGAGGTCAGAGCTCTGAATCCTGTATTGACCATGTGACCATGTACACTTAAGTTACAACAAATTCATGTGTCTTAGCAAAATGACAAAATTCAACTTCCAAAAATGCACTCAAATTTTTGCAATAAATCTGAAATGGCCGACTTCCTTCTGGGTTTATGTGTGCACTCCAAGACACTTATTTTCATTCCATCTACCTATTTCTATTTCTATTGCCCAATTTCTTTAATCAATTTCACACAGCTGTCGGAGTTCTAACAGCTCTGTATTCAATATGTATTGCCTATTATCGCACTCTACAGAGCTCTATTCAGAGCTCAATTCAGAGCAGTCTGCCTTAGCAGAAACATGCGCTAATGTTTATGGTGGATATATATATGTATCGCAGAGATTTTTACCATACAGTTTTGACTCAGAATCGGACCCAGAAGGAGAGGCTCCTGAAGAAGTACAGACAGGCTGCGGCAGGACGTTTCAGAATGGTTAGTGTGTCTGTATAGTGTTAGTTTGTTTGTATGTGTAGTTACATTTACCACCATGAAGCTAATGGCTAACAGCTAGCGTAAGCTGTGTTTGTCTCCAACTCAGTCTCCAAACTCTTGGACACTGTTAGCATCGTCTCTGTCTCCAGTCTGCACATGTTTCCAGACTTTTTTCCTGTGACAGCCAAGCTCCATCGTAATATCATTAACATTAAACTTGCTTCAAACTCCATTGCATGGCGGACCGAAGCAGAGCTAACTAGTTAGCCGATTTCCAGCTGACTTCACCATATTCGTAGGCAACTATGAATACTATTAAACCGCGGCAACACTTTTCGGTGGCTCAGGTGCAGTTGCTGGGTCCGGTATGGTTGGGATTGATCCTTTTATGAGGGTCAGTGTCGAGGCAAAGCCAGCTTTGTACTGACCCTCGTTACTGAAGCAGTCCAATGTGAAGTGGTTAGCACACACACACAAGCTAACACAAACCGCAGCCGGCACATTGTCTTAAAATATGAAATGCAACCACTGTCTCTTCTGTTGTTCTCTAGCTGGGACAGAATATAGGCACTTATGTTGATTTTTACAACCAACAACAGAGCTATTTGCGTGTCTAGCTTTGAGTAAAGACATTGTGAAACACTGCTTTCTCACTGCTGGACACACCGAACTTCACCTCAGGGATGAATGCCCCCTCTCGGATATCTCCTATCACCACGTGGAGGAGGCCTGTCTATGTAAATGATGTCTATGTAAACGAGTAACATGGCGCTCCCACAGGCTGTTCAGATTCAGCTCCTTTCGTTACGTAACGAAAGGAGCTGAATCTGAACAGCCTGTGGGAGCGCCATGTTACTCGTGGGTGGGCTGCAGAGACCATGCAGGAATCGCTTGTTTTCCTCATTCTGGGAGTTGGCAGGCTCAGGGAGGACCAGCTTATATATGTAGAGACCAGAAGCGTCATTAGGTTCTTCAGTCTGTACTGACCAAATCTGAGATGAAACTGGTTAATCTACTTGGAGTTATTTGGAGCTGAATGTATGTAGATTTGGAACGCAATTCTTACCAAGCACATAACATTTTGGGCAGATTGGATAAAGTATGTGTCAGTTACCTCGAAATCTGTTTCGGTGCCACACCCACGCTGCTCAACAAAAAACTCTGGTCTGCTCAAACCATATCAGAACCACATCAAAATATGAAACATGACATTTCCTGTTGCCAGGTGGTACTATGACTATAACTGAATATTGCATATGGATGCGTTCAAGGCAGGGGCTGTTATCAAACTCCGGGGCAGAGTTGAACACACACAGTGAAGTAAGACTTCCTGTTTTGTGGTGTAACATGCAAATTTGACAACTTGCCACATGCTTTGATAACTTTTGCTAATTAATTCAGTAATTAAGATTTCCCTGACAACATCAAAATCGACTGGGTTAAGGCTCCAGTTCATAAAAATATCACCAAAAGTGAGCAATAAACTAAAAATGTCCAACTTCCTGTTGGGTTTAGATAAGAGCGCCAAGAGGTTTTTGTTTTTGTTTTTTTGGTTTTTTTTTTGTAAACATTAGGTGTGATACAAATGAACCAAATTTAGGCCATCTAGCCACGGGGGCTGCTCTTAAGTGGGAGCTAGCAAGCCATTCCATCCCACCCATTACCACATAAAACACTTACATTTTACCATGATTGACACACATGTGCACTGTGTCATGAGTTTTAAAGCCCATTTAGCCCCTCAAATTAACTTTAAAGAAAGAAAGAAAGAAAGAAAGACAGAGATCACATTTTCAACGTCTATCTTCAGATATTTTAAGATGATATGTGTAAATTATTGATTTGATATTAAAGAAAGTTTAGTAAGAGGATATGACGCCTGAAAAAGACCTACTAAAGCTGGCGATAATTCTATAGCGAAGACGTCTGTTGTTAGAAGTTGGTACTGCAGAAACACAGAGTGGACCTTTTTCCAACACAAATTATCAGAAACAAAAATGCTTCATTTTGGCTGGTCATCAAGTTACTCACATTAATACATATTAATTAGTGACAGATTATATGACCTGCTGCTGGTGACATTTGCTATTCTAACCCGTGAAAGTTGAAAATCTTTTAGGTATTTCATGGTGCATCTCCTTGAAATTTCTGAGTGTTTTATGTTGTTGGCACTTGCCTAAAACTTGCCAAGTGCTGGATAAGTAAGACGGACTGATTTATGATGACATATTAATACTGGTAAATGGACTTCTACAGAGATTTCCATTCTACTGAACACTAAATGTGCTTTACAACAATTGTCACATTCACCCATACATGTACACATTCACACACTGAAGGCAGGGTCTGCCATGCAAAGTGCCAGAAATTCACGGTTCGGTATCTTGCTCATGTGTGCTTCAGTATGCTGCTAGGGAAACCCATGACTCAAATGGACGACCATTCCGATTGCTGGAAGACCCACTCTACCTCCTGAGCTACAGTCACCGTCTAATAATGATATATCCATATTGACAATACTCAAGCATAGTATACACTGTAAAATTTTAGCCCATTTTTACCAGATTTCTGAGCTGCATTACTCATTTTAATTAGGGCAAATATTGGCTTTGTCAGGTGCCATTTATTCTGCAGTGTACATGGGGGTGCAAGGACCGATCATCTGCTCTAAAGCGACCATCGGACAGTCAGATGAATTTCTGGCATGTCAGAAATTTTGCTTAGCCAACACAGCCTCTCGCACAGTTGAAGCAGAGCCACTAGTCCAGTGGTGTCAAACTGATCCAGTAAAGGGCTGTGGCTGCAGGTTTTCATTCCAACCAAGCAAGAACACACCTGATTTGGATCAGCCAACCAATCAGCCAACCAAGCAAGAACACACCTGATTTGGATCAGTGGAAAAGAGAGCATCTGAAAACACCATGGCAACACATACATAGATAGCTTACCATCAATTCTCTATGCAAAATGGACAAGTACAAAAATATTATACAGTATTTGTTCTGTTTCCAAATGATGAATATATGTCAAATGGGATTAGGAAAAGATCACATTCTTTATGATTATGTTAAACTCAGTGCCCAGTATTTGGGGAATCAGTGTTGTAAATATGGTAAAGAAATGGAAGATGAATGTGGCTTAATAATTGGTTCATAACATTGCTGAGATGTGTGATGCAATTCTCTTGCCACTAGATGGTGACTGAATACTACTTTCATAAAATGCACATAAAGGATTTGAAGAAGCACTACAGCTGAAGCCATATTCCCAAACCATCCTAGAGGGTAAATGAAGCTCCTAATTGGCTGAGTTAGACAAGACTGTCCTAACTTTGGGATTGTTTTGTCATTCACAAAGCATTTTAGCTCTTAAAGTAATGACTGTGGTTGAGAGTTTATGATGTGTACATCAAATAACTATCTGCAATAAATACATTAATAACACTGATTTTGTTTCTATCACAGGAGAACCTCCTTAAATGGATCTATAGTGAAACTTGCTTTTCAGGGCAGAAAATTGAGGGACACATTTTAAGGAAGTAGGGAACCATCTTATACTGTCTTTATGGAATGTATCTTACCTCTCCTGCCAGTGAAGTGAACATTTTCCTCCACTCTTTTCTTCCCAGATGTTTTGTAGGCATGTTAGATTGCTCTTCTCACCAGCAGTATCTGTAGAGAACAATTAACAGACAACTTAGAACAGACAAAAATTGGACAAATGTAACAGACAGCAATTAATGCGAAATAAATGAGGGATAACAACAAGACTGTGGACTGAATTCAGACCCTGGACATCATGATGTCTCTTAGTCCACTGAAAAAATCAACTTTAGCTTATTAAGTTTATACTCAGTTGACTTAATTATTTTTAGATTTCAGTCAAACTTTGGTTAGGTTTAGGCAACAAAACCGTTCAGGTTGCATACAACCACAGGCCACATTAACTGAATATTTTCCTTCATGGACAGGTTTACTTTTAACAATCACAGAAAAATCTGTGAGTTTTTGGTAATTATAAGAGGTAAAGACTCTGAGGGTAATTCCACTCTGGGAGAAAGTAGGATTAGCCACGGACACCTGAGGGCAAATAGCATCTGCTTTTGGTTTAATGAAATGCAAAACCCTTTCATGCCTCTTTATGATCTTCAGTTAATCTGCAACAATCAGAGGGACCTGTGGACACCCAGAAGGAGTTCAAAATGACATTCAAAGTCCTACAATCCATGCTGAGAATCCACATACACAGTGTATTTACCAACCAGCACGGCATGCACATCCAGCATGAACTCTACTGACCTTTAACAACCTAAGCAGGATTCTGCCAGCCTTCATTAAAGAGCACCCCAGCAAATCACAGAGAGCCAGCCTCTATCAAGACAACTGACGAGGTTTGTTATTCTAATCAAACACTGTTGCATTTTTAACATCTATCAAACCCCATGTGGGCCGCTGCTGGTGACAAACAGTAATGCTACAACACCATTTGGTTCACGTGTGCGCTACATCAGGTCGACATTACTGCTCCCAGGTTAGGGAAGTCAGTGAACGAGACTAAATTTGAAGTAAATAAAGCTGATACACATTATTTCCTCTGTGAACATGTGTGATTAAGTCATGTCATGTATATTTTCATCAGCAATGGTGGCTTTTAAATAGTGTCTTAACCAACAGCACGGCAAGTTTGACTGCAGGATCATTTGTTTATTCTCCTTATGAGCACAGCAGCCAGCAACAGTATACAAACACAGTGTGTCTGTGTTTAAATTCAGGTAATGGTTATCACTTTTAATTAGAAACCCAAACATTTGTTTGAATGTGGCGTGTCTATAAATGTATTATGCCGCATGTTGAAGTTTGCCTTGGCATCCAGCAGAGGGGGCTCTAAAACTTCAGCATCAGTAAACCAAGCTTAAGTTAATGATATGTTGTTGTGCTACAAAAATGGAGAACAATAGCAGGCAGAGCCATCCTGAGCGGACAGTAACAACACCAAAACTCTGAAAGGAAATCTGTAGAGGTCTTTAAGGTTTTACACTGTAGCAGGCAAATTCACAAATCTGCGGACTCACCTGTTGGCTTACCACCTAACTGAGGCAGAGCAGCACCAGGTGTACCACCTTGTTTGATTTGCAGATCCCAGAAGTCTGAAGATGCCTAGTGCCTGAAATTACATATTGTTCATTTAAGATATTATATTAATCGTATTATAAGCAATCAAATTCAGAAAGAAATTGCATCATTATTAGGGATGATTATAATTCATAATTACAATATATCCAGTAATTCTCCTGGATACCATAGGAGGCATTATGCCAATTTGTCGGTTCACTATCTACCACTAATACAAGGAAGAATAAAAGTAGAATGGTTGATGGTAGAATTGCCTGGCCGGCGGCACAGGAGAAGGACACCAAGCTGTGTGCTCTGCTCTGATTGGTCGTTACCTCATCAGTAACTTACAGTAAAAGAAACTGTTCACGCATAAGCTTACATAACGTGCAATAGCAACAACAGCACAATGAGGATATAAATATTCAATATAGTTGACAATACTTTCGCGCAGTGAGGATGCTGATGTTAAAAAGAGGGCATGAGAGTATATAACACAGACAGTATGCAGTACATTCATACACTTCACTGAAAAATGACATTAGTCTTTATCATCAAGATTTTTCTATCTTGTTGACACTTTTGTCCATATTTACACTCGCTCTCTCTCACTTGTCTACATCTGTCTGTTTGTTGCACCCCAAATCAAGTATTTTTCACCTGACTGTCAAGTTTATAAAGCCTTGATTAGGAAGCTAGTTTAATTATCAAACATCCACCATCACATGACTTAATCACGTAACTTAGTGTGTAGTTGGATTCTCTCAACACAGAGTGGCCTTCCTAAATCCTTTTCAATTTTCCTTTCTCCTCTCCTTGACCTCATGATATTTTCCATCAGGGTTAAGGAAAAACTGATTAGGAGTGTCCTGTAGTGGTCTTATACTCTCATTCATGGGCTGTCAATGTGTCCCTCTTGGGGGTGGCAGAGTCTCATGGACATCTATTGCTTAAGTTCTGTATTACTGGTCCAGTCTTGGGCCTTATATCAAACTGGCTTGAAAATATTAATCATAACAATAATCAGAATAATACTAGATAACAACAGACTGTTGACCCACTAGAAGAGAGAACAACCTAGGCACGTGCCTAGATCAGGCCTAGCTTGTTATGTATTCAACAGCTGCCCAATTCTTATATACCGATCAGATATAACATTATGACCACTGACAGGAAATGTGAATAACACTGATTATCTCTTCGTCATGGAACCTCTTTGAGGATGGGATGCATTAGTCAGCAAGTGAAAATGTTGTCCTCAAAGTTGATGTGTTAGAAGCATGAAAAATGGGCAAGCATAAGGATTTGAGCGAAAACTGTGATGGCTAGACTACTGGGTCAGAGCATCTCCAAAACTGCAGCTCTGGTGGGGTGTTCCCTGATAGAAAGGTGTCAGAGTGCATCGCAGTGTTTTGTGTATGTGGCTGCATAGCCACAGACCAGTCAGCCCATGCTGACCCCTGTCCACAGCCAAAAGCACCAACAATGGGCATGTGAGCATCAGAACTGGTTTACGGAGCAATGGAAGATGGTGGCCTGGTCTGACGAATCACGTTTTCTTTTATATCACATGGATGGCCGGGTGCATGTGTGTCGCTTATCTAGGGAAAACATAGCACCAGAATGCACTATGGGAAGAGGGCAACCTGGTGGAGGCAGTGTGATGCTTTGGGCAATGTTCTGCTGGGAAAACTTGGGTCCTGCCATCTCCATGTGGATGTTACATTGACACGTACCACCTACCTAAGCACTGTCGCATACCATGTACACCCTTTCATGGGAACGGTATTCCATGATGGCCTCTTTCAGCAGGATAATGCAGCATGTCACAAAGCAAAAATGGTTCAGGAATGGTTTGAGGAACACAACAACAAGATTGAGGTGTTGACTTAGCCTCTAATTTCCCCAGATCTCAATCCAGTTGAGCATCTGTGGAATGTGCTGGACAAACAAGTCCGATCCATGTAGGTCCCACCTCACAACTTACAGGACTTAAAGGCTCTGCAGCTAACATTTTGGTGCCAGATACCATGTCACACCTTCAGGGTCTAGTGGATTCCTTGCCTTAGCAGGTCAGGAATGTTTTGGCAGCAAGAAAGGGACCAACAATAATAATAATAGGCAGGTGTTCATAATTAAGGCTGTAATCTCCTAGTCGACTGGTCGATTTATTGGTCGTTATGTTCTGGCTGAAAATTCTGATTCTGGTCAATTTTTGGCGTGTTAATTACATGCTGCTATGGCAGTGTGTAAACACACAGTGGGTCCTCTCCATCCCAGTGCTATGTGTCCTGCATATGGCATGTTTGACTTCATCAGGATGAAGGTACCAAAAAGTACCAGTACCACCCCTGTTTCATAAGTAACAGTGTGTCTTCAGAACACCCCCCTTGTTTTCACTTTTTTGGATTAGCCCAACCCACTACAGACAAACAGATTGAAGAACGTACTAGAAGGCTTAGGTCTGGCGGTTTGTTAAATATTTATTTATTCTTAAAAGTTCCATTTACAGTCATTCCTATTCTACTATGTCAAAGACATCAGCAGTGTGGCAGCATTTTGTAAAAACAGAAAATAGAAAAAAAGTTGAATGCAAAGTTTGCAAAAAACAGTTTGTATATCACAGCTCGACTACAAACATGGCATATCACCTAAAACCGGTAAGCTGACTTGTCTGTGTTAGGTTGCTCCGTCAGTTTTAAGTATATGAACATATCAGAATTGGCATATTTCAATGTTTTAGTCAAGTAATCGTTTTATAACTGCAGGCGCACCCGCTCCTGTGTTCAGTCTCGCTCGGTGCAAGGACATGCACAGAGAAATGATACCGTCTGTAAATTATTATAACATGACAAAAACAATTGTCTGCATATTCTTCAACAATTCTAGTGCTGATATCACTAGTTGACATAGTATATTTTTGGAAATCATTGGCTATGATGCACAGATGCACGTGATGCAAAACACTGTCTTGCTGACAGACTCGAGTGTGTTTATTAATTCATTAATTTTGATTAATTAAATTCAGTGCAAAATAATAGGGTCAAAAAGGATTTCATCTAAAGCAAATAGACTACTAGTCTTTATGTTTATTTCTAATTAATTAAGCAGAAGGCTACCAAGAGCCCCCACCCCCATTAGTCGATTTCTAGGCGAAATTTCACGACTTCGGTCGACCAAGGATTTCTTTGGTTGGTTACAGCCCTAGTCATAATGCTGTGCCTGATCGGTGTATATAGCATTATCAAAGTACGTACCCTTGAGTTTTTTGCACTGTACGACAAATCAAAAATGAGGCTGAGATATGACTTTGGGACAAGGCCTAATTCCTAAGATCAGTCAGATTCCAGAAACACTTGATCTGACACTTCCCAGGAGACAGAATCTGTGCTAGAGCTGCACGATATATCGTTTGCGCATCGCGATGTACGTTTGTGCAGTACTCACATCGCAGAGCCTGCGATGTAAGAGGCAAATGAACTCATCTAATTTTAAAAGAACCTGACACACACAGCAATCCACACTAACCACTTTAGTTCTAATTCAGTGTGCCGAAGCAGACCAAAGACTTGCTGCCAAAAAGAAAAGCAACGTCAGTTATCTGGAATTATTTTGCCTACAAGAAGGATGATGTTGATCAAACACGTGTTCTGTGCCACAACAAGAGGTAACACAACTAATTGTTTGACCATTTACGTCAGTACCTCACAGCAGAGTCCTGCACAGGTCTTATTTTGCAAACCTGCACCCGCCCGTACCCGCCATACTGAAAACTGGATCCGACCCATTTTCCGACCTGCTATAAACTGAAAATGAAAGTAAGCCAGTGTGGGGAATGGGAGTTATGAATGAGCTCATATGAAATATGAATGCTTATCATTTTGAAATGCAGGCATATTTTTTGTAGATGTGTCGCTAATAATGATTTTTTTTGAAAAACATTTTTTTTGACACCTTGAAAATGGCAATCCCAAAACCTGACCCAAGCTCTCCAGGCATCCGACCCAATCTGCACCCGTGTCAGACACAGTACATTATTTTTCACCCATTTCATCCGTTTTATCCATGGGTCATCCGCGGGTACCCGAACCAGGACACAGCTCAGTACGATGAATGCAAAGTCAGATCTGACTGTCGTCCAAAACCAAAAACAGATTTCAGTAGTTGAATAACCTGTTTATCACTCCTTGTTAGTTACTTAAGGTAATTATGAGGCTAGAATGTTCCATTTAAGATGGAGAGCTCAAAGGTTCAGAGTTTTATTTATTGTCAGTCGTTAGACTCTACCTGTCTGATATCTTTATAACTCCATAACACCCTTTCAGTTTACACAAACTTGTGGCTTGATGGCATCTAAGTGGATTTGGTCATGGTTGACTGGTATTGGCTTTTCAGCAAATAAGGTGGTAGCCATACAGTTGCATTTCTTTCCCAAGAAGTCTGGCAACGTACCTGTGAACATGCTCAGCAATGTGCTGTGTGCAGGTATGGTTTGTTTTTAGACAAAGTATGAGGAAACGCCTGTGGAGTCAGAGTACTCAAGTACTAAAGTACTGAACTTCTGTCTCGGGAAAAAATAAGCAACATGCACTTTGCAAGATATTCCAGTGACATTTCCGGTCAGAGCACTTATATTTTTAGTGTTTTAAGTGGAAGCTGACTCAAACCATTGTTTAAGATCAACAAAGTCTACATTATTAGAGGCTCTAAAGTAATTGCTTTGCTCTCATAGAGTCCATTCCCATTTTGTGTATTGCAGCCTCACTATATCCCAGCTACTAGGACCGCTACTCTGATGTGAATGTAAAACAACACGCCAGCAGCACTTTAGACGCAGCTGATGGACAGGCCTGCTGCTGGAGCTGGAAATGAAACCAAAATGAGACACACACTTACACAGGGAGAGAGAGTTGATCACCCACAGATGCCGTTTTTGCAGTACATCTGCCGACCTGGCTCTACTCGGTTTGACTCTGTGCAGCAGGGATTTGCATTGTATTTCCACCACAACCGGGCTACCTGCTAAAAGGTGTGTCTTAATCCAATGACATGCTTGTCTCAATCCCCACACCACTATCAAACAATCACCACTTAAAACATGGCTCCACTAATTTAGTTACAAACACGTTAGAATCCATATGTATTCTCAGGAAATATTGTGTTTTCACCAGCAGTAAGTAAAAATGACTGAAAGCAAACACAATGAAACAGTTCAAAACAGCAGATCTGAAAGTACAAACAGGATGACAGAACTAAAGAGATTCAGTTAGAAGCTACATAAGTACTGAGCACTGAATGCACAGATGTCTTTCTCTTGGGTTTCCTGCACAGACATGAGGTGAGTATTGATGTGGAACACACACTTGTTTTAGGGGGAAGTCTGGTGCTTGTTACAGACTGGCTCCATTCATGAGACATCACCGCAGCTCGCTTGGAGGTAGGGCAGGCTGGGCTAGGCCCTTCTCCAGACTAGGTCCATCACAGTTGGGCTCGGATCAACTCAGTGCAGTAAAACTGCTGATGGGAAGGTAAATCAGTGCAGATTTATTTGACCTGGCACGGCCAAAAGTGCTGGTGGGAAAACAGCACTAGAGGGCATTAAGGGACAGGGCACATTCCACCCCGCATTATATGTTTTGGAAAATGTATCAGAAAGGCCAAGTAGGAAGATATGACAGCATCTTTTTTTTCCTTTTCTAATTGCTTTGACAATTAACATGCATGTTATATAAAGAGAATGCATTTGTTGGGCTAAGTCCTGAAAAACTCTCTTCAATCAGGTTTTGCAGGGTAAAAATGCATTTGAAGCAGTTATTTTTCCTCAAAGTTTATGTTAAAGGCTGTTTTGTTTGACTGACTGCCATTGTGCAATAGTATAACCAAGGGCTAAAATGCTTTAAAACAGTTCTATTATTCATTTATATAGAGTACTGCTTTGTTTCCTTGACAGAAAATGGTGACTGAATAACAACAAAAACTTGTTTGTTTTTTTTTTAAATATCAGTATCAGTGATTGGCCAAATTGTTATTTTAAACATCGGTAGTGGTATAAGCCCACAATTTCCATGTCTGTGCATCTCTACTGTAGACTGAGTTACTGTAGACTGAGTAGCTGAGACATTGCAGCAATAACAAAAGTTACTTTTGAGAAGAAAGCTGGCTGTTGATTTGTATTCTTGAGACACAATAGTTGATGTTATTGTTGTTGTGCGGTCATTTCTGAGGATGCTAAAACTACGTAAGCTAGCGGTCCGCAAACTTTATCTCTCGAGGGGGGGTCGTACTCGCTGTCAAGGTGTGTTAGAACATGGATTAAATTTACACAGGAATATCCCTTTAACCAACAACCAATCAAAGAATCCATTGACTTTGAGAGGAGGGAACTGTAAATGCAAAAATGCTAACTGATATCTGAGTTTTAGGACTGCAGACTACACCACTATATCTGCTCACAAACCTTGTGAGAAACTGGAGCAACTGTCAGAATTCTTGCACAGAGATAAACTCAACATTTTGGACCTGGAAAAAACATTTTACTTAATAATTCACAATAATAATGTTTTTTAAGGAAAATAGATAATTGCACTTACTGCACATTTCTACAAGCTCTGAATAATAAATAGCATCATTAAAACTGAAAATTAAATTGTGTGTGAGCTTACGTGTGATTCAGGGGTTTTCTACCCGGAAGTAATCATAAACACAGTGAAGTTGTAGAAAAAAGTTCATGTCCTTGCTAAGAAAATTGTGACAGAAATGAAGGCAGAAATGAAATGTACAATTGTTCTAGTTTAGCTAATGCTTATTATTGTGATGATAACTGCCAATCTGACGTTGACAGGCTTTCTGTTACTGCTCACAGCGCGACACACTGCTGCACTTCCTGTTCGAGTGAGCTGAAGAACACCGGGGGGTAGAGACTCCTACCTTGGACAGTTCCAGGACTTTGTGCAGCCTCTCCGGAGACTCATCCGCGTCAACGACAGCAAATGACAGCAGTTTAGGGTTGACTGAAACAATGTCCGGTGCCTGCAGCTATCACATCACCCAGTCGCACCGGCTCGTTTAGTTTATTTTAATTACAGGATCCTTGTGCTGCATGCACGGGGTTCCGCTGCAAACACGCATGCGCTGCTCAGGTCCGTCTGTGGTAGGCAGAGGTGGATGTTGCCTTCAAGTCATATCGGAAATCGGAATGGAAAATTGTTGCAAATATACCTGAAATAAATTTAAATGTAACCATTTTAATACATGACAACACAGAGGTGAATCAGTGTTATTAGCCTTAACAAGCATAAAGATGGTGTTTAAGAGCAACAACAACACTTGATGACTTTCAAATTATTATTAAATATAGATTGAAGAAATTAAGGTCATTCTGTATAAAATCGAACATCTATAGAACTATTACATAGCCTATACATTTTTTTTTCAGTTTGTTTGTTCTTAGTCATTAGATTCAGTCATTGTTCTTAATATTTGGTCTTTGTCAATGTTATAATCATTGTCTGTATGTGTTTTAGTATTAGTTTATGTCTCTAGTGGCTGCAAGTTAAACTGATAAATTAAAAATAATCTGATAAATTAGTAGAATGTATTTAACATTGGGCTTCCTGGCACATTTTATTGACAGTTCCTTTCTGACATATAGTACATCTTTGAGTTGAAAAGAAATCCTTAGACACAGCTCTCAGACACATGCATCTGGCCTAATCTATAATATGCAACAGATTGTCTTTTGACTTCAGAGCAAAGACTGGACCTTAGAGTGATAGCATTATCCCTTTCTGTGTCTGTTCCAGCAGCAACAACAGTCTAATTCACACACACATAAACACACGGTGACTCACTGTGCATGGGGGTGTCCAATTACCAGGCCAGCACTGGGAGGAAGCCTTGGCAAGCAGCAAATGTGTCGAAGCTGAGATGTTAAAACTCACACTATACCACAGGCTGTGATGGCAGTTTGTTCTATCACAACAAGTCTCACACTGAAGTGTTGACAGCTAAAAATAATTAGAAGAGCACTGTGACCTCTGGCAATGCCAACCTTCTATGATATTCAAATCCGCAACCAATATGCTTAGACAAAAATAACTGATAACTGTTATCAAAAACAGTGCTTATGAAACCACTAAATGTTCATGACAAATTATTTTTTACATTGCACAGTTAGTATGATAAATGTGTTGACGTTTCTATGTCCACACCTTAGTTGAGGAAAATGCAGTGGTACAATTGTGGTGATGTTACAATAGTAGCTGTTCTCGTTGTCTCTGAGCGCTCCATAACCATTGCTCCATGTATGAAGTTTGACCAGCTAGGCTACATGTGTAGACTATCCCAGAGGAGTACTGATCCCTGTAATGTGGACTGCAACATGGAGTCATCATGTTTCAACAGTTGGCCAGTATGCTTTGCTACTATTGAACTTTTCTACTATCTCCCGGATTAGAGGATGTATGACATTTATTTTGCCAATGCCAAATGCCCAATCACAATGTTAACTAAGTGAAAATAATTTGTGATTGAGATCTGCTGCTGAAATTAATGGGTACCTCCTTGGCTCAAGTTTCATGAAAATCAGGTCAGTAGTTTTTTTCAGTAAGCCTGCTGACAAACAAACAAATAAAATAACAGAAAATAAAGACTACTTGACTGAGATAATTTGCATACTGACACGTGGCTTTTGAACTGCTAGCTTTATTTTGATATTGCATATTCAGATAAAGTACTTCATCCTACAAGGGGTTTTTAAGTTCCTTTAGTCTGCTGTAACATGCGTAGATAAGCATAATAGTTATTGAAAAGCCCTGTCAACTAACAAAAAGTCCCTGTTTATGAAATATTTAGACAATATCCTTCTACAGTCTTCAAACCAGTCAAAACTACCACACATACGCAACACTGAGCTAGCTAGATAATCATGGTTACCATGGTGGGGGTGTCATGGTCCAGCACTCGGTTTCACTGGCTATGCATTCGTTGAAACATAGCCTGGTTTGAAGTTAATTTCTAACTTAGGACGGAGTTTATACTGACATTGTAAGGGTTACACCAACTGAAATAGTTCCAACATTGGCATAAGTTACAATTTAAGGAGGAGCAAATTTTGTGTCTAAATTTGACATTAGACACTAACGTTACAGTGTTGGCAAGCAAATACTGTATATAAGATTAGATAACTTTCTACAGTGCAATACTAATTAATTAAACATTTTTTAATTAACAGTTTGCAGGTGTAGCCTCATTATGTGCTTGCTATTTTGTTAGATTTTCATCTGCCTATATCAGGGCAGTTGTAGCTCAGGGTTTCACCTATCAGTGGGACTTTTGTTGTCTTAAACTAGCTGTAAATTAAGGTTGGAGGCCATAGTTATCACCTGATCATTATGCTGGCTGATTAATGACAGAGAACAGAATGTTTATTTTGTTGTTGTTGTTGTTTTTTTGTTTTTTTTTTCCTAGCTTTTAGCTGGAACCAAACAGTGACACAGTTATAGTATCCCACTAACTAGTTTCAACAGGAGTCAGTGTGAACTATGAACTCAGAAGACTCGAATTGTGTGTCATCTTTTGATCTGTGCTTCCTGTGGTTTTCCCTATTCTTGCCCTGTAGTTTCTCCCCTTAATTAGCTAATTATGCTAATTACTCACATTTCCCAACATGCAACTGTTTTTTGGACTAAAACAGTAAAATAAGGTGAAAACTATAGAGGCTAAAAACATGAGGGACTAAAACAGTAAAAAAAAGGATAAAGGATACATAAAAGTGCAAAGGATAAATGAAGAAATCAATTAAAAGCCTGATTGCAAAGATGGGTCTTGAGCCTCTTTTCAAAAACTTCAACAGTCTCTGTATTCCTTGGGTTCTCTGGCAGGCTGTTCAACAGTCAGGAGCTATAATAACTGAGAGCCGTGCTTTTTTTAATTAACCTATGGTATGGTGACAAGGCCAGTGCCGGAGGACCTCAGGGTCAGTGGGGACTGATAGGGTAAAATCAGGTCAGATAAGTAAGAAGGCCCAATGACCTTAAAATCAATCCTGAAATGTATGGGGAGCCAATGTAGTGATTTTAAAACTGGTGTAATGTGCTCCCACCCTTTGGTCCTTGTCGGCACTCGTGCAGCTGAGTTTTGTAATAATTGTAGATTAGAAATGCTTTTTTGGGAAGGCCAGAGAGCAGGGCATTGCAGTAATCTAAAAAACAAATGATAAAAGCATGCATCAGCACCACCATGCTTGCCTGAGAGAGAAATGGGTGGAATCTGGCTATATTCTTTGTTATATTTTTGATGTGTGGAATAAAACTAAGCTCAGAGTCAAAAATTACACCCAGATTTGTTACAGATTGTGATGGTTTAAAATCCTTTAACTAAAGTTTCTCTTTCTGGCCTTCAGGACCAATGACTAAAACCTATGTTTTGTCCTGGTTGAGCTGTAGGAAATTTGCTGCCATCCATGTCTTGACATCTAAAATGCTGTTAAAAAGGGCATCAATAGGCCCTGTGTCATCAGGAGACACAGCAATGTACAGTTGCATATAATCAGAATAACCATGAAAGCTGATGCCATGCCTCCTGATGACGTCCCCAAGGGAAGCATGTAAAGATTAAAAAGAGATGGACCTAAAATTGGCCCTTGGGGAACCCCATACTTTATCTTGTGGGTTCCTGAGGAACATCTGTCCATATTTACAAAGAAGTGATATACTGTGAGGTAAGAGACGAACCAGTAAAGAACAGTACAGAACAGAACAGAACAGTTTTTTAATTTCCACATTTCTCCACGGAGATGTAGGTCTTGTTTTAAATGTTTTTTTTTTTGTTTTTTTTAATGAAAGTGGAGAGACTAAGTCCAATGTTAACTTTATTTTATGGTTAAAATGGTGGTGGCTGCTAAAAACAAAAGCATGGTACTCATCATTTGAGTACCATGCGTACCTTGAGTACCTTTGGCTATAATATGTCAACAAAATGAAACAGGAATTTTGAACCTGCCTTTATCCAATGTTTAGATTTATGTTCTGGAAATATATACAAATTAGAGCACATTTAATTAGATAATGCCTCATTAGCATATTTAAACGTACAATTTCAGAAAACTCATAATTCAAAAAATAATTGTCTTAATATAAGTAATCAACTGGGGAAGATTCATGGTGATATACATTAGTTAAAAAAGTGTCCCTATTCTTCCCCTGTAGTTTCTCCCCTTAATTAGCTGATTATGCTAATTGCTCAAATTTCCCAACATGCAACTCTTAGTAACCAAGTTGAATTTCATCCACTAAGCCTATTTAGATTGCATTTCAATCATAAAAGTTTATAGGAAACATCATTTCTGGGTCCAAGAAACTTGCAGTAGACTAAATCGCCATCAATAAACAGGATGCTGTCTGACTCCCTCACTCGTGGGAATGGAGGCCGTTTTCTGGGGGAAAGTTCCCTGAAATCTCAGTCTGAAGGGCTGACGGTCGCGGTGATTTATTTTCATCACAAACAACACTAGGTGAGTTAAAGTTTTTTGCCCGTGACAGACGCTGTTTTTCGGGCAGAAATGTGACGAATAGATGGTAGGACAGGCAGGAAGACAGACAGGAGGACGGTCGCTTCTCCACGTACAGCTGTGGTATTTGTTTTCCTCATATAAGTTGCCAATGACAGTTACAGTTACTACGTTACTTTTGTTTGGTCCTGTCATGTTGCTTTGTGGGACATTTCTCTGTATCTGTTTCTGTGAAAGTTGAGTGAAGGACCTGTGTAGTTATCAGACTATTCAGACTGACACGTTTGTCTGTTCACACCAGGTGGTTCACCAATAACACGGCCCTGATACTTCCAGAGCGAACTTTCTCTCCTTATCTGAAACGTTCACACAGAGGAGGGTGCGGAGAATTGGCGCAGGATCCCCACATGCAAATGGAAGTGTGAACAAGGCCACTGATTTACATACCATTACCTATACAGTCGAACTTTTCCTGATCTGAGGACCACCCACAATCCTTTGCTACGTAACTAAAGTGCAGTGACAAATTGTGACAGCAGATGGCGTAGTCCCATTTAGCTGGATTTAAATATATATATATATATATATATATATATATATATATATATATATATATATATATATATATATATATATATATATATATATATATATATAAAGCAATCTCACAAATAAAGGCGGCTGGTCTATAAATAAGATAACCTGTTGTAAAAGGGCCCTGGATCCGTGTGCTTATCAGAAGGATGTGATTATACAGGACCTGCATGTTTCTCAACATCACGCGCCAAAATATGCTGACATGATGTACCTGCGAAAAATATTATTGTCATAAATGTGTGAAAGTGAAAGAATCCTGGCAGTTATTCTGATCATCCATCGTCGGTGTCAGCAGTCAAACCTGTAGGCTGTCGTCTCCCCTCCTCCCCTGTGCGCCTGCGCTACCTCTCCTCCTCCTTCTCCCTTGATTACTGAGGCTCCGTTCTCTACCGGACCGCTCATCGGACGACATGCACAGAACCATGTCCGGGGCTTCTCACAAGCAGAGATAAAGGGCCGCGCAGGTGTGGACACCGGAAGCCTGGACCGGATAAGACCGCCTGTTGTCCCGCTACACATCTCGCCATGGAGAGCGTCTGATCACGACGGGACGCCTGCTGGAGAGCTCAGTCATTTTTTCGTCGTCACATCTTGGAATTGGGTTTAGGTATCTGGAGGCCGACCATGTCTGCGCGAGAGAAGGGGATCCCGACCAAAGACAGTGTCAGCCTGCTGCCCTGTTTCTATTTTGTGGAGGTGGGTCGATGCTGCATGCTCTTGTCTAACAATCCTCCAGCACAGTGAGGATGGAGTCTAGTCTACTCGTATCACCAAAGGTCCATTTCTGAGAAGATGGGCTGCCTATGACGACCAGCTGAATGTGACTGCTACTGTGTCAGTATGTAGGGCAAAAGAATAATGTCCTCGTTAGAACGCATTACAATGTTTTCCGCAGATAAAACGTGTATATTATAGTGCGTCGAGGTAAATTTCCTCCAACAGAAGACTGTATACGATTATTATTTCTCTGTACGTGCATGTAGACACCTGTACTCATCATGAAGAGAGGTGGCTGGGTTTACTCTATTATAAAGAAATGCATTGCTCCTCTTTGTTTCCATCCATTACACAGGTCCTAAAATGTGACAGCACAGTAAAGTAGTTGCAGACTGTTTATATTCACATGGACAGAGGTCTCTCTCTGAAACATGAGCACAGTGAGGTAAATGCACATGCACACTTTTTTTCTGTTTCATTCCAGATTTGGTTAACTTGTCCTTCAGATCCAGCAGGAGACCTTGCAGTCACAGATTCAAACACTAATGATTTGATGATTTATTTCAAATGTACAATGCAGTGAACCTGCTGAAAATAGCTACGGCATTAAAACTGATTTTTCACACAGTTTTAGTAGATTAACACAGGCAGGGCAGAAGGAAAACATGGTGAGGACCTTTCCCCAAACACAATGTCAGACTTATGTCTGAGTTGCCAGGAAAAAATGTTAACATTTATGAAGTGAAACCACAGATACATTCAAATGTGCATGTGTCATAGGCTACATACCACACTGACATGTCTACAATACACATTAACAGTATACATGCAGGGCCGTAGCCAGAGTTTAGAAATTAGTAAGATCCAGGTTTTTTTTTCTACTTTTTTTTTTTTTTTTAAATAGAGGCTGTTGTTTTATGGAGCAGTTCTCTGTTAATTCCTGTTAAGACTCCGTCGTCTTATACTCTGTTGTCTTATACTAAGTGGAGTTAGTTGTAATTAGTAGTCATCTCTGCTATACATTCAGTCTCTTCCTCACAGTTAACTATCCCACTGAGAGCTATCGGTTTAATATGCAGAGACAACGGAGTAGAGTAGCCAGAAACCTTGCCCAAGTATTAGTACTGTTAATTTACAAAAACAAATAGGCATGGTCAAGTAGAAATTAAAGTAGTGATCAAAATAAGTACTTCAAGTAGAGTACAAAAACATTAAAAAAAATTTCTGTCTTTTATTTGATGTGATTCAATCATAGATGGTCTTCTATGGGTAAAAGTAAAGAGGTGAACAGACGTCTGTATTTATTTGTGATGAAATGACAAATCACAATCACCTAATTACCTCAAATGCCACATAGTCGAATGTTGTTCCAATTATGTATCTCTCAAGTATGAACATAATATTACATTATTATTAAACTCTGTTAATTTAAAATGATGTTGTTTGCTTGTTATCTCCTATATTATGATCTGTAAAATTAATTTACAAATAGTGTTCATAATAGATTGTGTCTGTTATGCCAAAAAAATAAATATAAAGAGTGTCAAAATATTACAATGTCCTTAAACTTCGATGGATCCAGTACAGATGAGCCCACATCTAGTCTGTCCAATCACATGAAGACAGTAAGATTAGAGATGTGTCACATCAGTCTGTTGTCTTTCTGGAAATGTCTCATATCAGATGACTCATCCAACTTCATGTCTTCACTTTTACCTGAAGACCCTCTATGGTTGAAACATGACATCAATAGATTATATCTGTGTCATGTGCATAATTTGGTCTCTGCTCACACATGCTGTTCTGTGTCAGCTGCACTGGACTTCACTAGTAAAACCATCCTTCTGCAACAACTTCTGTCATTAAGCTGCTTTGAACAGTCATGTGGAGGAGTGGCTGTGGTAGAATATCAGAGTGCCAGCAAACCTGGAACCAGCTGACCAACTCCTATGTATTGTGCATGAATTATAAAATTTAGATGAAGGTAGAGCTGCCACACAGACACTTAAAGGACTGACCAGATGTTTCAGCCCGTGATTATACAGTTATATAGCACAGATTTTAAACATTTTGATATTTATGAATTAATTACTGAGGTTTGGACCTTGGTGACCTCATAGCTGGCTACTGCCATGGCTTCATGTTCATAATGTAATTTTCATGTTGGGAGGAAGAGGTGACAGTGGCAGAGTAGCAGGCAACAAGATATTTTCCTAACCAAAAACAAGTGTTTTTGTGCCTTAACTTACCATACCACTCACCATACTATGACCATAGCATTGTCTCAACATAAAATTGAAAATTGAATCTAGATGAAGTTTGAACTTGTCTGTGGTTTTCACAGAAATGTAATTGCCAATAACATTCATTTAGGCATCGGTTTTCAGACTTAAACTGTTACTTGATGCCATATATGAGTCAGTGACAGGGTAGTGCAACCATCTTTGTAGCAACAGTGTCTGGAGAGATTTGTGCATTGTATTTTTGTGAATATCATGTTGAAAGGCTCATTGTAAAATGATTGAAATGGACTAATGATTTCAAGCATTTATTACAGATTGCATGCAGCTTTTGGTGACTGTCACTCATTCCCCTGCTGTGCACGTTATGCATGCCCCAGTTCACGTCTGGCCTGTGGCTCTCCATACAAACCGGCATCATATATTATAGAGTAGCCTTGAATACTGGATGATGGATGCTGTTCTGATTACTCCATCATTCCCATGGTTTTCTCTGGTAGTAATGACTTGTACAGGGGGTTCCCCTGATTTTGTGTTGTTTTTTGAATTCTTCATTTACATTTCAATGCATGCTCACTACTATTTAAGTGAACAAGAAACGTCAACCTGGAGCTTTTCAAATTGCCAAAGCTGCTGCTCACTGAAGGCTTTCTTGCCCTTGCTTTGTACAAACAGCAGGAAACATTTAAACTAGGTCAGTGCTGAAAGTTAATTCTACTCAGTGAACTACAGCACTTGTGTGTATATTTAGGCCTGCTCAGGCTCATTCCCCTTAGTGTGTGCATGCATGCGTGCGTGTGTGTAGCCAGTTTTCAGTGAGCTCTGGTGGCGGCATGTTCAGCTCAATCCCATCCTGCTCTCCTGTCAGATGTGGCCACCATGTCCCACAATAGACGTGGAGAGGAGGTCATAGTGTGCCGATCATGATGTGTCCCTCTTCTCTGGAGTGAGTCCATCATATCAGTTCTCAATGCTGATAGCTTTAAATTCAGAAATAATCTTAATCTCACATCAGACATACACATAGTTTTGCTTTGGCATATAAACTAGCATCATTTGCTCTATATGCTACTACATCCATCACAGCAGAGGTGATTTCTCAAATTTAGCAGAGCTGACATTCTTTGTTTGTTTTTGAGAACCAAGTATATATATATACACACACACACACACGATAGATAAACACACATTTTTTGCAATGATCCCTTAAATGTGGTTATTAAACACTTGGTCAAACACAAGTTTACAAGGTTACTTGTATTTATCATTTAACAACATCAGGGTTGCAAAACTAAGATCAGGATCAGACTGATCTGAGAGTTTCAACATGGCTGCTGCATGGTTCAAGGGTGTGCAACATTGCATTTGTTTGGACTACAGTGATACTGTTAATAAATTATTTCATAATCATTTCATAATCTCTGCAAAGCTCAAGCCCACGACATAACTTAAGAAGCAAGCGAATTTATACCTGCAGCGGCGCAAGCTGGACCGGGATTTTGCCGGTGGTTCGGTCCCATTCTGTGCATCTAAACTGACTGTTGTGGATTAATGAGACTAAATGAGTCCGGACCAAGTCTGTTCCAGTCTGAGGAGATCTGGATACGTGTGGACAACATAGTGGATAAGAATCTGTGGATGTGCATGTGTAGCTAGCTGCTAGCCCATTGACGTCACATTTGCTTTGTGTGGAACAGGCAGGAATGAGCTGAGGAGCTCTGAGCCTGAGGCATTGCCTGCATTTAAATGTAAATAGTTACATCTAATTTTGTACATTTCAAAAACTTATGCACAAATTTAGCAAAAAAAAAACAATTTATATTTGCATTATAACTAATGCAATTGGTTCATTAAACATATTTGTGGTTTTCACTGTAAAAAAATCTTTTTTTTTTAACTCTATTCTGTGATTTTAGGTCCATAGTGTTAATATAGTATGTCAAAATTAAAAAAATAACTGTACAATCATGCATGTGAGGTTGTGCTGAAAACAATGACTCCAAACAAGGCAAGGTAAATAGTTTTTAAGATGAAATATAATTGTATAATCAAAAGTAGTCAAAAACAGCCAATTATATCCCTGGGGTCCCACCTTCAAACACAGCCTCATTTGGCCATCCATGAAAAAGCTACTTAACCTCCCACTTTTCTATAGGAATACATGCTTACTACGGGCAATGCACGAGTTACTGTAATAAAATAACTGGTTATGTTTGACTGAAATTCCATATCTGGCACTGAGGGGCAGCTGCAGATATGATCTGTGTTTTCCCTGTAACAAGCCTGCTGCTCTACTTTAGTTTGGACTGAGTGGGGAAGCGCAGAGTGGCTCCACTGTGAAGCCTCTGGCTGCTTTTCCTCCAAAGTGGAACAAATGGATGCGTGATGAGGGTTGAACAACTGTTACCTAAAACTGGGAGAAACAAAAGATTAAATCACATGTAGAATTATAGGGAGGGACATGGCCATTAGCCCAGAAAAAGGATAAAGAGTACAGTTTACCTGCAGAGAAAGCTAACAAAGGCATTGTCTATGAGACCTCCCTACATCCACTATTCATTCTAGGATCTTGTGGGCCTTCCTCACCTAAGAAGTCCTTATTCACTGAGCTCTTGGTGGTAGTATAACATCTTTTCTGATAGAAAACATGGTCTGCATCAGATTTGGTCATTTTGATAGTGATGCAACTTGTCAGAGCTGCATTTCAGATTAGATGTTGAACCTTGATACACCATGTGTTGTTCAAAACATTTCAGTAGGATTTGGATAACTTTGATCCAAAAAAAACAGGATTATCCTGATTCCAACAGGAGGTTGGATTTCAAGGTGGATTTCAGGAAGAAAATGTAGTAAAAATTTAAAATTGGTCAAATAATACATCTTTATCACTTAGTGTATATACTTACTTCTATTTTGCACTTGGCTTGTTTAACTGTTACAGTGATAAAGTAAATAAAGTAGACATAGGCTACCAATTAAGCCTTTCTGTAAAGTAAAAATAAGATAAAAAGTATCTTGTCCCCATGAAACAATCCCTCCAAACAGATTTTAATAACAAACAAAAATAATATATGCAATTTTTCTGTCATTCATCACTGTATACTAATTACAAAGAAACAATCATCAGAGATGAACCTGTCAAAAATAATTTCTAACAATTGCATCCCTTACTACACATCCAGTCAGTCAGAGAGGGACATTGCGCATGGTAGCGATGTTGTGCTGGATAATACACGCAAGTATTATGTTGCATGCTCCCTGTGGTTACACTCGCAAGTAGTTAAGGCATGCAAAGTGTCTCTTCAGAACTCCATTTAAATGCTCAATTGCACATCTTGTTTTGCAATGAGCAGTGTTGAAGCGTGCCTGGACAGGTGTGGTTGCTGCAAGAAGGAAGTCATCAGCCATGTCAGGAGTGGATAGGCACTGTCTCCTAAGATTATGCCATCCGATCGGTTGGTTTAGAGCACTGGTAATCTGGATCAGGGTGATCCAATCCAATGTTGCTTTGAAAAACCGGCATGAAAGTAAAACAGATTTCAATGTGGGCTACAGCTATGTAAAGAACAACAGGTAGAGGAGCCAACATGGGGTCACTGTAAGTGTTTTTTTTTTTTTTTATTTTGAGACAAAACACAAAAATAACAAACATCCACTTCCATTCATAATTTATTTTATGCCCCTCATCTGAGCCACAAGAAATACAAAATGAATACATTGCAGAGCTTTTGAAAACATCTTGAACTAAGAAAAAGGCTAAATGTCCAATAGTTACAAAAGAATGTTCAGGGTTCTTCATCTGAGGAGGAGAGACCAGCATTTTCAAGACCTGTTTTTAGGAGGTGGATCTAAAGTTTCACTTTGGTTTGCTGCAGTTTAGTCAGCTCGATTTGTTCCTTTGACAGGAGTGCTTCTGCTCCTTCAGTTTCTTGTTTGAGAAGTGATTCATAGGCATCATTATTATTTGGCAAAGGACACTTCAAGCCTCTTTTCTGAGCTCCTGTGATTGCCGGCTCTGCCATCGAGGATCCAGGTTGTTCTTCAGAAATAGTGCTGAGATCCAGAATGAATGTTTCCTCTGCATTAGGAGGAACTGGCTCCCTTTTCTCCACAGTCATGGGCTCACCATCCCCTACAACTCCTTGAATCCCATGCAGAGCTTTAGAGTTCTCACCTCCAATAATGTCCAGAACCACATCCGTGTATTCACCTTTCTTAAAGGGTTTGTTGCCCATTTGGGTGTTTTTTGCTTCAGCAAGGTCCTTTGTTGCTCTGGCCCTCAGATTCTTCCATCTGAGTTTCACTTGCTCCAAGGTCATCTTCTGGCCAGACTCCATTGCATTAACATTCTGGGTGATTTCAACCCTAATGTCTTCTTCCTTTTGTTAGTCACCATTCCACTCCCAACAGAGCTTCCTACTATTGAGACATAATAGCACTTAACACCCCACAGCAGTGCATGGGTCTCTGCAACAGTGAAATTAGGTCCTTTTGAGTCCATGGTTCCACCTCATCTGTTGTAGTGAACATAGTATTTATAGGCCTTGGGCATGATTGATTTAATTGAACACAAGCCAAAGCACATCAGCTAATGAGTGGGTGGGTATTTGACAGCTATCTTATATTCAGCCTTTCTCAGAGAGAGGCATTGACATGGCAGGTATTGTCCTTCACTACCACCATTTTGGTGGAAGAGGATACCGTCAAAGGGTATATGTTGAGTGTGCAAAACCACTGGAGCAATGCACCACTGAAGAACTGTATGCTCGATTTTGCTTTGGGAATGCTGATATTAGGTTCACTGCAGACCTTGTCAGGCCAAAGCTTCAAGAACCAAAGAACCCAAAGGAGTCACAGTCTGTCTGTGGAAGAACAGGTCCTCATTGGTCTGCGCTTCTATGCATCTGGGACTTTCTACCAAGTTGTTGGTGACAGTATAGGAGTGAACAAATCAACTGTGAGTGATGTCCTGAAAGCTGTGTCAATTGCACTGGCTAGCCTGGTCAATCAGTTTGTTTCATTTCCAAAGGATTGCCCAGACCAAGCACAAGTTTTTTTGTTTTGTTTTTCTTTAGGGGAACATGCCCAATACTATTGGGGTTATTGACTGCACTCATGCATATCCAAGCACCTCAGCATCAACATCCAACTTGTGGCCGACGCTGACCTATTTGGGTCCTTAATATTTTTGCCTGAAACTTAACAAAAATCTAACAAGTTAATAAGAGTATTTCAAAGCAGATAAACAACCAGTTTTAGTCTAAGACTATTAACCTTTTGGAGTTTAGTGAGGCATCAAGTGAGTGATCTCTCTCTTCTTAGTGTGGAGATTAGTTCTGTATGTGTCTGACATGGCTCTCCAGGGCCCTCATTAATCAACAGATATAGATAGATAGCATGCACAGATGTTTGCATAATAGGTGCTTACAATCATTTCAGGTGTTTGAAATATAACAGGCTGAACTTGCATTTGGGCCTTGCATTTGTAGCGCTGGTGGTGTGCTCGAGGGCACTGGGTTGAAGTGCTTGAATGCTGAGAGAAAAACGCTGCATGTTGGTTGTGATTGACAGCCGCTAACACTATGGTCACAGAGGGCTGACCACACAGCTTTTGGCAAACTTACAACATTTAGCAACACTCTCTAGCAACATTTAGTGTACAGACAATCAGCTCTGGTAAAGCCTCCGGTCTGATAAATCTCAGGATAGGCACACACAACCAAAACAAGCTTCTCCTCCATTTTTTGGATTAGCATGGCAACAGGTGATAAGTTCAGACCGATGTAATAAATCGGTTGCCTGCAGAAAAGCAGTGTTGTAGCCACCAGCACCTTTCCTTTCAAGCTGCAACAAAAAAACAGCTGAGCTCTGAAAAAGGACGGTGGGAGCAGCGCTATTTCTCTAGGCGGCTGCATGCTGCAGCAGACGCTCTCTCTGCCCATTAGAAACAACACTGGCATTCAAAAATGCGTGGAAACAGGCCCTTCCTGGGGTTTTAGTAAGCAATGTGCTCAAACGGAGTGTGTATTTAGAGAGCTTGCTGATCTGGTGGTAGAGAGCACAGAGTGGCATCAGAGTAGGAATTAAGAACTTTTCCTCCACAATGTTGATAATAACAGCCCTGAATCAAATCAAAGATGCAGCTCAGCTTTTGCAATGCTTCTTATTTTCAGCTTCAATCCCAAACTTTCAGTCTCCTAGTATTATCAGGCTTCAAAAACCAATATCAGATGTCCCCAGGGCTGGCATACAAACTGAGGAAGGAAAAGCGGAAGGATATTGCCACAGATCTTGTCAGTATGAAAGAGGCTGATAGTGAGAGAGAACAGTACAATATGTGACACAGATATAGTCTTTGTATGTGACAGAAACTAAGGGAATGAAGGCAAGACAAAGAAAATGAGACACAGAGCTGGCAGGCAGCAAGTGTTAGCAGATGTAGGGCAATGGAGCATCTCTGCTGAGCTGAAATCTCCCAGAGGAGCCGAGGCTTTTCAGAGAAGGAGAGAGTAAGGAATACTAAGACATTTTGCTCTCTGTTTTATCACTCTGCTCTTCCTACTTTCTCACCATACTGTTTGCTCTATGAGCCTTCTGTAGGTTTACTAATCACTGTCACTCAAGTCAACCAGATACTTTATCAGGAAGTCAACCAGTCAGTGAAATAGTCAGCCAATAAGGACACGAGTCGGTCAGAAACTCAATATTTGCAGCAAAGAAGGCAGAAATATATCATCTGTGCCTGACACAGAGCACTGAGCTGATACATGTTCTCCCTCTGAATGCTGTCCATCACCTACTCATGTTCATCATTTATTGCACATTGAATTGTTTATGTGAAAAAGTCCAATCAAATATTGGGTTTGTTTGCAAGTAAGATGCTATCAAACTGTTTTCACTGTCTATTTACAGTGATTAATTGATTGCAGCTTCACCTGCATGGTAAGAAATAGATATACAGTTAATTACTTTATTCTTGTAGATTCACAACACTGCTCTGCTATACTTTCTTTTCAAATAGGCATAAAACTTTTACAAGGATAGGCTTTATTTTTATGTCTACTCCCCTTATCTCTTTGGTTCAAAACATAGAAATAAAGCATATGACCCTAACAGACCACCAGGGATATGCATGTCAATTAATGATCTCAAATTTGTCTAAAAAAGCCACTAGGTGGCGTTTTGATCTGACTTTGTTGCAAAATCAAGATTTCTGTGAACAATTTGAACTGGAACCTGCAGAATTTTTGGAGATGAATCATCACTCTGTGGATGATGCTAGATATCTTTGGGACTCTATAAAAGGCTTCATAAGGAATTATGCCACTTCATAGTCTTCTAGACTCAATAAAGCTCAGCTTAAGAGAATTGGGGAATTAGAGGCCTCAATGACTGACTTAGAATGATCTCAACAAATGCATTTTTCTGAGCAAACAGCCAAGTCATTATCTAAAATAAAAGTAGAACTTAACTTAATACTAACGCAGAGAGCTGAGTTTGTTATACATACAAATAGATCCCCTGGAATTGATGGCATACATCCTGAGGTCTTTTTAAAATGTTGGAGCATTTTAAGACCACCATTACTGGAGATGTTTAACACAGCTATTCAAAAAGGATGTTTTGGAAGAGATGTAAGCACGGCTTTAATAATACTTCTTTCAAAAAAAGATAAGGACCCAACTAATTGCATTAACTATTGCCCCCCTATCATTATTGAATGCAGATATCAAATTATTTTCAAAGACACTTGCTAGTAGGTTGGAGCTGTATCTGCCAAAATTTATTCATCCAGATCAAAGTGGATTTGTAAAACAGCACCTCTCAGCAGACAATATGCATCGTCTATTGCATGTTCTTGATACTTCTGATAATCTATCATCAAAAGCCATATTGTCAATTGATGCAGAAAAGGCCTTTGATCGCCTCGAGTGGTCTTTTCTATGGTCTTTATTGAATTCCATGGGGTTGGGGTCAGATTTTATTAACATGGTCAAAACTATTTATGCAAATCCCTCAGCTGGTGTAGTTACAGGTATTATACATTCTCCTCCCTTTAAATTAAGTAGCAGCAGTCGGCAGGGAGATCTGATTTCATCAATGTTGTTTATATTGTTATTGGAGCCGTTGGCACAGTCTGTTAGGTTATCTCCAAACATTACATCCACTCTGCATCATATATCCTTATTTGCTGATGATGTCCTTTTATTTTTTTCTGATATTAAGTACTCTCTTTCAAACACCCTTAATATATTCGAATAGTTTAGTTATGTCTCCAGCTACAAGATAAACTGGTCTAAGTCCTCCCTCTTACCATTGAGCTCTGTGAGCAAGGAGGAATGTACAGATTTCAATATCCCAGTAGTATCTCAATTTAAATGCTTAGGAGTAAACGTATTTACATCATTACAAAAAGCAATTACTAAGTATTATAATAACACCCTTAGTATGGTCAAACAAGACCTGGAAAGATGGTAGAAGCTACCTATTTTTCAATCTGGTAGAATTTCAATAATTAAAATGAATGTGCTTCCTAGAGTTGCTAGAGTGCTACCTATGGCACCTCCTCCAGGATATTGGCAAAAATACATGGTATTATTAAAAGGTTTTTATGGAGAGGCAGACGACCAAAAATAAAATTAACTAATTTACAAAGAAAGAAGGAGTCGGAAGGTTTTCATCAGTCCCTAATTTTAAACTTTACTTTCACGCCCTTTGTTCAGTTGGTTTAGTGAGAAAACTTCACCTCCATGGCTTAAAATTGAGAAGAATCGGGTGGCACCTGCTTCTTTAAATTACTGTTTGTTTACAGGTATCTCTGTCGATAAATGCAAACTGGAGTATGGTTCAGTAATAGCCAGCGCAATTCAAAATTTCAGGAAAATAGAAAGAATATACAATTGGACATCTAAATGGCATGCAAGTGCTCCAGTATTTCATAACAGCCTTCTTAAGTCTGGTGGGGAGCACTTTATCTCACCTCAGTGGTCTAAAGCAGGAATCCATAGTTTAGGAGACATTATGCATGACGACGGGTTGAGAAGTTTTCAGGATTTCTGCAATTTCTGCACGTTTCTGCAATTTATAATAATTTGTTGGAGACCCCCTTAACGATATCAAATGTGTGGAATAAGGACTGCCCTGAATCATCTATATACTGGCATAGAGTTTGGAGGAATTATGCCTATTCCTCACAAAACCTAAATAATAAGTTAACCAATCTCAACTTCTTATATCGCACTTATTTAACACCAAAACAGAGTTTCATGGTTAAATTTCCAAATTGTAATCTATGTGACTTGAATCAAATAGGGACTTTCTTGCATATCATGTGGGAGTGTCCATCAGTTCAATGTCTTTGGCAACAAATAGTAAAACATCTCTACAATGCACTCGGCTTAGAGATTGACCTCCAAAATGTATGCTCTTAAATGATGATTCTGGGCAAAACCTTAATCATATGCAAAGGCTGCTGTGGCTTCCTGCATGGACAGTGGCTAAAAAGATGTTAGCGGTTAGGTGGCAACCATTGCATTCACTTTCTATGCTTAAAAGGACTTTCTCTCTAAAAGAGTTGTTATGCCTGGAGCTCTCTGTTGCCAAGATGAATGGAGCAGGTTTGAGGGTGCTCAATGCAAGGAAGGAGGCACTGGAGGTAGCTCGAGCTAGGATTTAACCATTTATTATTATTCAACATTCTTATGTATTTACCTGAAACATCCAGCAAGGTTTGAAAATTAGAGAAAGATCTGTGTGAGGGGGTTGGGAAGGGTCAAGGGACTATAAAATGTGCCAGTGTTGTGTGTTATTTATGTATGTATGTATGTATGTATGTATGTATGTATGTATGTATGTATGTATGTATGTATGTATTTATGTATGTATGTATTTATTCATTTATTTATTTATTGATTGATTTTTGTTTTAATTATGATTTGTCTCTGCCAATTGTACATAGTAATGATATCAATTTGTCTAATGGTTGGAGTGTGTTCATGTGCTTATATGTATATTTATTGTTATTTATTTATATGTGTATGTATGTATATTTTTTTGTTTTGTTTTTTTTTCTTTGTTTCTGTGATTTATTTCTTGGTATATGTATGTGTGTCTATATTCCTTGTCTGCAGTGTTGATTTGCGCCTGTATTAAGTAAAAAAAAAAAAAAAGACGACTCCACTACACACTAGACACACTACATAATACACTAACTATACACTCCAAACACGCTAAATGTCACAAATCTTTCAACTCTCTATATCGCTGTCTCTATCGCTGTCTCTACTCCGACTGTCGTTGCCTGTCATTCATCCGCCTCCATCCCTCCCACAACTTCCCATTCCTCAACAACCAAACTTGCTGCTTGGACACTTTCGTGACAAAAGCCTGTTTTTACCATTTCTTCCTGCACCAGACACAAAGCAAACGTGACGGCAATGTTCGCGAAAAAGTGTGGCAGACATTATTTACCCTTAGTCCGGTTTTGGACCTGCTGGTGCGTCTGTCAACTTGGGAGGTGGGCCGTGGGGTTGGGCTAGCAAGTAGCTACACACGACCATCCACATATTCCGATTCCACTTTGTTGTCTGCAAGTCTCCGGATCTCCTCAGACCCGAATAGACTCGGTCCAGACTCATTTAGTCTCATTAATTCACAACAGTTTAGATGCACAAAACATAATGGGACCTAACCGCTGGCAAAATCCCGGTCCAGCTTGTGCCGCTGCAGGTATAAATCTGCTTGTGTTCTGGATGTGTTTCAGTTTCTCAAAGATGTTTCAGCTCACCCAGGAATGTGAGAACTGTGTTACACACAAGTGATTAGTTCTTGAAAATATGCTGTTGGATTCAGGCCCCTAAAATTATAAATCAGTTGAAAACAGCTCCACATCAAGTTCAACATTTAAAGTACTGTTCACATGTTAGAGAAAACAATAATAATGTACCAATAATATCCTTGTATAACACATAGACTGTTCCTCCTAACACTTACCTTTACTTAATGAAATGTTGCCTCTTTTTTCTCCCATGTCAAATTTGATGTCCTAATCTAACTGGCCTAGTTGCAGTGTTGTAGTGTTTCTTCTCCATTATCGCCTAGTAATCACCTACTGCTGTTGGCCCAGCACCCACCAAAAATAACTGCAAGCCAAAGCCCACTGGAGTCCGCTTTCCATTTTTACACATCTATTATTCAAACTACTCTGTCTCTTTCCTGTGCTCTCATCTCTGTAATCACTGAGGGCCAGCCAGGAACACTTGGGAACCAGGAGTAACTGACATGCTGGGTAGCCTTTTTAGACTTGGTTATGTTTGTGACTGTTATTTTGCTTGTGTTTACATAGATAGAGACTTCTTTTGTCATTATACAAAATACAACCAAATTTCAGGTGGACTCAAGTACTGGACCCAAAATCCATAAACAAAAGTAGATAAAATTTATAATATACCCTAAAATGCAATAAATAATGCTTTCATTCATCATCCATATTCCTCACTCATACTCTCATTCATGCCAGCTTATCTACCATGCATACCTTGCCAGCATATGCAAAGCATATGTTCCATGAAGGTAAACTGTATTGTGTAATAAATAAATAAATAAATTATTGCATATAAATGTTGGGGGGTGGGGAGGGGGGTAATTCTGAGTTCAATATGGTGATGGCTTTGGGGTAGAAAATGTTGAATCTTGTGTTGTGTGTTTTGATGGACCTGTAGGTTTTACCTGAGGGCAACAGATCAAACGGATGATGGGCAGAGTGGAATGAGTCCTTAAGGATGTTGTGAATTTTCTGCAGGCAACCGGAGGTGAAGATGTTGTCCAGGAAAGATAGCTGTTGGTTTATGATGGGCAGTTTTTATGACAGAGCAGTTTTTATGCAGAGCAGCCACTATACCACTCCAGGATGCCATATGTGAGGGCAATCTTAATTGAACAGCAGTAGAAGGACTCCAAAAGCTGTTGTGACAGTTTTCCTTCTTTAGCAGTATTAGAGTGTACAGTCACTGTTGTGCCTTCTTGTCAAGTGCTGTGGTGTTCACTGTCCTTGTGAGGTCGTCTGAGATGTGTGTGCCCAGAAATTTGAAGCTGGCCACCCTCTCCACCCTCTCCCCGTTGATGGGGCGAGTGGACATACTGCTTCTTCCTGAAGTCAATAATGAGTTCTTTTGTTTTTATGGTGTTGAGTGTGAGATTGTTCTCTGTTCACCACTCTGTCAGCCTCTGTACCTCCTCTTTGTAGGCAGACCATTAGTGTTTGTGTCGGTAGCAAATGTGTCGTTCGTTCGAACAAATCTTTTAAGTGAATGGAATCACTTCATGAACTGATTCGTTCCTTTCTCAGTTCAGTTGAGCTCAGCTGCGATCATGCCAGCCGGGAGTGGAACTACCGCCACTCACTCAGAGAACTGTGAGGACGTGATTCACATTCGCGCTGTGATTCGTTCATGATTCGCGAACCTACTGCACACACAGTACGTTTACATGCACAGTTTAGTGAGATTACAGCCATAGTTCAACTGTGCCACTCAATCAGACAACAGCAATTATCTGAGTATACATGCTGGTGAGAAAATCGGATTTTGGGCCGGAGCATGTCATACCCTGGTACGCTAGGTGGCGCTGTACCCATTTCAACTAGTGGTAACAGAAACACCTCTGGCTGACCTCTGTATGTCACCAGCTGCCTCGGCATTCAAGAAAGATGGCGTACGAAGAGCGAGACAAAGCTGCATCTTTGTACACTTCGTATATGGTGTACATGATAATTACACAAACTAGATGCACGATGGTGCTCTTTCTTGCTGTGATTTCAGAGGAAAGATGCCGCCGTCCGTCTACATACGGCTCACGGCCCCGGGGAAAAAATCTTGCGCCTGTGCAGAACACAAAATCCAGTCCAATCCGCTGGAATGTATACATGCAGGAGTAATGTCACTATCAATTGAATAATCTGGGTGCTTTAATTCGATATGAGAAATCTGATAAGGTCTGATTTTAGACAGACTAAGGTGTATACATGCTTCTTAAAGATCCGATCATAGTCGGCCCAACCCAGTAATTCGGTTTTCTTGAGTGTCATGTAAACGCACTGACAGAGAACTGTCGCTGAGGACGTGATTCTCGTTCACGTACTGTGCTGACAGTGGTGCTGTGTCACTCACTCACTCACTCAGGGCAGAGGAGTTGATTCACTTTGTTGAATGTTAAGTGATTTTACTGTGCACAGAGGACACTTTCACCGTGTAATAATTTTAGTGCATGTATACCACTCAAAGCAGCGTTGTGTCTCCCGTGAATGATTGTGTACAATAGTCCGTGAACGCGCTGACCCTCAGTAAGTGAACGTGAACCTCAGGACTGAATCATGAACTGAATGACAGATCGTTTGGCTGCTTATCAGTTCAGGGAGTTGGAGAGCACTGAACGATTCGGTGAACAAATCTTTTGAACAAATCATTTTAATGAATGGATTCTAGAGATTCAGTACAGTAAAAAGAACTGCTGTTATGTCATCTGCAAATTTGTGTATGGTGTTGGTGTTGTGTGATGGAAGGCAGTCATGTGTATACAGAGAGTAGAGGAACGAGGAGAGAATTAATGTTCATCCTTGTTCTTTCCATCTCAAAGTGGCAGAAGAACAGGTTGAGCTGCTCCGCCTCCATGGCACTGCTTCTGGTCAGGCTGCAGGTGTTGCTTTGCCTGGTGATGTGACGTATCCCCGGCCAGGCCCGGCCAGGCTCCAAGTTGGCAAAGTGGTCCTTGGTTCTCTGTTTGTAGGCTTCCTTAGCATCCCTGATGCCTTTCTTCAGGTTTGCCCTGGCATCACTGTAGTTTCACACATCACCAGACTGGAAAGCGGTGTTGCTGGCCTTCAGGAGGAGTTGTACATCCTTGGTCATCCACGGCTTGTTATTGGGAAACATGCAGATCCGTTTTGTGGTGATGACATTGTCCATGCAGCATTTTACGTAGAAAGGTTCAAAATGTTGTCATCCTCAAATATGGTCAAGTCTGTGCAGCTGAAACAGTTATGCAGCAAGGGTTTGTTGATGTACTTTTTGGTCTGAAAAGCAAAGAGAGTGTTTTTGAATGTTGCGATCTAGCCAATTCCCAGCTGACTGGCAAGAGCTACATAGCAGTCTCTGTCTGTGTAGTCAGTCAGTGCAGGTGCTTTTGTTTTGGAGGAGTGACTCTGGAGGGAGTGGCTGGGATTTTTTTTCAGTTGGATAAGCTTGCTTTTGCCTGGTCCACAGTCTTAAGAAGTCCAGCTTTAAATTGCCAACTTAACTCCAACACCAACAAATGAAAGGAATCATAAGCATGTGTGGAGCGTATACAATATGATTAGCTGCTGCTGGCCCAAGCAAATCACGCTGCACTCTCAAAATAACAGGATGTGACATAAAATATCCTAGAGAAATATACTTTGAAGAGCAGCGAGTACAGTATTCCTCTTAGAACAGCTTCCTCTGCAAAGCATGAGCAGTGGGGGAACAGATGCCACTGACCTATATTTTTCTCCATTCCACAAGCTCATATGCTGGACGAGAAGTGAGGGAGGGGAAATGAGCCAAGAAAACAAACCTGAAGTGAGGGGGAGGGGAAGTATGAACCAGTTTCATATGGAACACACAAGCAGGATGCTTCCTGCATGTATTCTTGCTTCATGCATTTATTCATCCAGTTAAGATCCAATACATAAGTCACAACACTATGAGCATCTTTAAAGCAAAAAACAAAACTACAGTGATTTATTTCATATTTTTTTCTCTCAAATAATCTTCAGATCCCTCTTTACCCCTCTTGTTGTCCTGTTGCAGAAAGTGATCACAGATTGTCTTCTTTGATAAGGATATTTGTGCGCGCTACAGGTTACAGTTCAAGGTATGAGCTAATTTACTTGTAGTCCTTTGCTCTGTCAGTTGGAATGCAGTCCACCTGTAGAAGCTTGATCCTGGATGTTGTGGTGAAGACAGGTCTCTGTAAGGATGGCAAAACAGTCTGTGATCTGAGTAGTTCACCAAAAATCTGTTTGCCAACAGCCATGAAACACAAAATAAAACTTGACAAAGAAGAAGACTGATTACGTGCTTTTTTGAGTTCATTGATGTATGATGTATGTGGTGAGTGAAGGTTAGCCCTTGTTGTCTGATCCCACAGAAGAGCTACTGTAGCACAAATTGCTGTTTTCATGCCTGTTCTGATAGAAAGGTGACAGAACACACTGTGCATCACAGCCTGCTGCATATAGGACTGCTTAGCTGCAGACCGTCAGAGTGCCCATGCTGTGATGTCGTCAATGGGCATGTGAACTTCAGATCTAGACCATAGAGCTATGGACAAAGGTGTGTTTTTTGACATCCTGTGGATGCGTGTGTGTGCGTTGCTTACCAGGGTAAGAGATGACATCAGAATGCACTATGGGAAGACGGCCAGTTGGTGGACACAGTGTGATGTTGGGAAACCTTGGGTCCTGCCGTTCATGTGGATGTCACTTTGACACGTACCACATACCTAAACATCGTTACAGACCATTATATATGATATATATATACAAATGTGCACTCACATTGAATTAATAGCTCATGCCTACACTTGGAAATTAGACTGTGATTAACTTGTGTTTAGGGATGAGTTAAAAGTCAGACATGCTTTCTTTGGCAACTATTCTATGACTGCATTATCTCAGCTGCTGTCAGTGCAAACAGTTTTGCTGGATGATCACTTCCAGCTGGATCTGCATCTGCTCTGCCTGGTTTGTGGTTTGTGCTAGTTCAGCTCACAATCTTAATCAGTCACTGGACATATCAGTCACAATGTGATGCACCCGCTGACATCTTGATTATTCATTTGTGTGCAAAGCTTCTGTTGTACACACTCAAAGTTCAACCTGTGCCTGTGATTTTCTGTTTACACTGTGTGCTGTGTGCAGGAACCATTTCAGCTGACAGAATGTGTTCATATTATTTATTCATTATTTGCCTCTGTATTCAGTGATACTCTGATTGCGAAATTGTCATTTAGTAATCCAGAATGTGATTATGGTGTCTTTTGATCACTGGAAACTATTTTCAAGCTTCAGGGAAAATTGCAATGATGTAACATAACAAACCCAATGCTTGGGAATGATCAGCCTCACGTTTGTACAACAGACCATGGAAGGGAAAATGTTTGTGACAAATGAAGAAAGTTTTTTGAAAGAGATTTAAACTCTGTGGTGAATCAGCAAACAGTCAAAATACAAAAGGTGATGGTGATTCAGTTGAGTTCAATCATTTATCTGTCTTCACTCCAGTACAAAACTCCAGTGATGTTGGAATTAAGGCTGTCAAGTGATAAAAAAGGTATCCAATTAATTACAAGCTTTGTAATTCAACGTAAGCATTTAAAAATATTTCAATGCAAATTTATTTTTTTGAATGAGTGAATTAATTAATATATTTAGCAATCAAATCATAACACCTATGCACCCAAGGTATCTTTGATAAATAGCAGCTATGATGCTCTGATGAGGGCTTGAAAATTCTTTCTGTTTTCTTTCATACTTTATCGACAGTGATATGTTGTGGTTTCTTTTTTGTGACAAATGTACTTATTTTGGACAAAAGCGTCTGCTAATTGCTCTGAATGTAAATGTAAACTAAAATATAGTTTAAGCTAGTAGTACAAAAAATTCTTGCGGTATAAGTTGCACAAAGCCGTGCTCCTGTCAACAGGTCCATCTGGGTTTGTTTAGGCCCTCTGCAGTGTGTTTTGGTATTGTTTATAATTTTTGACCAAAAAAAAAAAAAAAATCAGCTGTTGCTGCAAAATGGAACAGACTACAGGAGAATCAGGGACTTTTGTGTCATTCTTGTAATATCCTGAGATTGCTGTGACAAACAAATTTCCCCGTCTGTGGGACATTAAATGATTTCTGATTCCGATTCTGATTCTGATCATGGCTTTTGGTGTTATAATAAAAACTGATTTATGGTTGTACATAGGCTCTACGTAGAGTTGGAGAGGTAACCTATGCAAGTAACCATGTTTTAGTAAGAGTTTATACATGTGCACTGGTGTGTCTGCATTGCTGGCGTGAGCTGACTGCCTGCTGACTTTCCTGTTTATACACACCGACTCACAGCTTTGTCTCTGGACTAGAGCATGCGGACAGGCAGAATGTCTGCAGGGAGGGCCATGGCTCCAACCAAACCCAGCTTGAATGAAGAAACGCAAGCCGGCCTGCTGTACTCTCTCTCTCATCCAGAGACTCTCCAGGAGTGACAAGTGGCAAAGCAATGGAAGAGAGGCTGCAAAATGCAATGCTCCCAAGAAAAACAATCACATTTGTGTTACTGCAATGTGCAGTTACATTTCTGGGGAGGTTCCTTGGGTACGCTGTCAAATTACATTTAAAGTGAGCTCAACCTTAAACAACTCCAGCTGTAAAATAACACATATTAATCCAGCAGTGATATCCAAAAGATTCACATATTATATATATGACTGTGAGGGCTGGGGTTTGGACCAATAACTGCAGGGGACCATAAGCAAGAACAAGTTTGAAGTTTTGATTCTTAAGCAATAAAAACAAAAAAAAAACACAACATCCTACTCAAAAAACCTAAGGGTAGAGGCAGGAGGCAGGCTGGCCACAGCATTGAGGGAACAGGTGAAAACAGGCAAGGCTATGAAGACGGGACGTGAACAAAATCATCTGGCAGCATGGTGAAGCCATGAATGGGTTTAAGTAACACAAGATTGCTTGTGATGCTAGACGGGTGTGTCTCATCTGAGTCTGGGAGACCAGCCATGCCTCCTGCCACAACCTGAAACAGAAGAAAACAAAGGGCAGGGGGAAAGCAGAGAAGCAACAAAAACCTAGACCGTCACGTATAACATCCAACATTTATTTATTTGATGTTATTTCTTTCAACTACATGATTGATTGACTCCCTCAAGTTGTGGTAACATTAGCCATGTTGACTTTCCCGCGGAGTCAGAATAATTGGAAAAATTAGCTCCCGACTGTTGAGCAAGATGTCATTAGAAACGGTTATCAACACGTTGTTGAAATGATCCAACAATAAAATACAAAATATATCTTTCGAGCGTAACGTTTCAACAGAGAGCTTTTAAAGCAGATGAAATCAAAAATGTTGGAAGAACAAATTTCCAGGTTGGGAGATGAAACCATCCGCAGCCCTTCTAGAACCCACATGGGTACACTTCCCTTTTTCAATATCTGCTCAGTTGTCAAACCTCGTTTGAAAGGGAAGTCATTCTTGCAGGCAGACCCAAAGCTTTCCTTTATGCTTCAAGGACCGAGAAGCGATCTCTGAGGAGCAATGAGCGAGGACACATGAGAGCAGCCGCCATGGAGGTCTTTTTACCGGCAGTAGGGTGACTGATTTGATACATTACAACTAGGGCTGTCATTATAACATGTTCATTTTGACTAATTCATTATAGAAAAAATAATGTAGATTAATCACACTCTATGATGCCCCCGACCAGCAGCTTTGGTTACATGATGGAGGAGAGGACAAAAGCCCCAGTCCAGCCAGAGTTTCTAACTGTTAACACACTTTCTCAAACCAAACATGGGATGCGGTTAAAATATCCTGTTAGTCCTCTTAGTGACTAGTTTAATTACAGTGCATCACACAGTGTTAGACCCACGTTATGTTTGTGAAGTGGCTGTCTTGTGAGAACCACATATCTGTAAAATTCAGAAAAACAGGCTTTTGAACAATTTATAGAGCTGACGAAGGAGAATACTCTTAAGGAACACCTGTGTGTTCAGTTTATAAGAAACATTTAAAGTGAATACATCTGGAGATTCATGTTTTCGTTGGACACAAAGGGGAGGAAAAACAATACTTGAGTACAGTGAGTACATTTATCATATATGCCTAATAGTTTAATTAATTGCACATTATCATGTCCACTGCCACTGGTCTTTATCTGTTGCCTTTACATCCAGAGGTGTCTTGAGGTTGAACTCATTGACAAATTAAACACAATTAAAAATAGAAATGAGAAATGAGAAATGAAGGAGGACAATGGAACATGGGTTTGAATTCTCCACTTCAACAGTATAACAGTGGTAGTTGGGGTTTGAGATTAGACACTGGCTCCCTGTTATTAATGAAGGTATGGATGGAGATCCTAACATTGCTCAGATTTTATACATTGAACATCAGTTATGACAACAGCCAGAATAATACATTCTTATTATTCCAATCCATATCCTTTCTTGTACTTGTTCCAAATGTCCTAATCTTCCTGAGGCTGGCCTTTGGGGCTTTTGTTCAGGCCTGTTGGTTAAGAGCTGTCTTACCTCTCACATTGTGAATATGGCCAAGAATATTTTATGTGATGCTGTAAGAAGCAACTCCTTCATTCTTTTGTTTAACAACTCTTGCCCTCTTTTCACCTGTTTGTTGCCCTAATGCAACAATGCCCTAATTCCCCTGAGGTTACCCCTTATATTATATTGAATAAGCTGATTGGTTCATAGGTAGATGAATCCTCTCTCTTTTAAAGAAGCCTGAATTTAACTGAATGAACAATAGAAAGGCTGGACAAGGAGTCAAGAGAACTACTGTGTGTGTGTGTGCGTGTGTGTGTGTGTGTGTGTGTGTGTGTGTGTGTGTGTGTGTGTGTGTGTGTGTGTGTGTGTGTGTGTGTGTGCGTTTGTGTGTCTGTGTGTGTGAGCTTCCAGTAGGACTGGGATGACTTGAAGAGATTCCCCTGTGTTGGGCTCTGTCTACCAGTGAATCAGGGTATTAAGCTGCATGATAAAGCCCATGATTCTGCAGGCCACATTCAACTCTCACTGAGCATCTCACTACAGTTCTCTGTGGACACTCTTTCGCCTTCAATTACACGTCCATTTTCTGCCTATACAATTTGTGGGAGGTTTGGATAGGGTGCTCCTCGTTGATCTGCCATCCCCCCTCTTCAACCTCTAGTTGCAGAGAGAGTGCTGAGGCTGAGGGGTAGTAAAGATGAATATGTTTCTGTAGTCAGCCTGTTTGGAGGACTAAAACTGCCAAAATCAAATATAAAGAAATGAACGACTGAATATATACAATAATATAGTTAAATGCACCAAATATGATACTAAAAATAAATGTCATTTAGTTATAGTGACCTATTTTCATTTCTCTGCTTTATTTAGCTGTTGTATTTATTTAACTTTGTAATATTTCCCCTACTTCTGTACTTTCTGTACTTTTTTTTTATTAATTTCCTGAGTGCGCCAATTTGGTGCCCTGAGCAAGATTTTAGCTGGCGCTCCCTTGCATCGCAGTCAATTTCGCAATCAATTTTCATACACTTACACAGAAAAAGCATGTATGTATTCAAGATTTTATTTAAGTAAACAATATCATACCAAATAAAAACTGAAGAAAGAAAAAAGTGATAAATTAAAACTACAATATAGATAAGGCATTAAGTTACATAAAATGAATTGAAAATACAATATAAATTAAAGTTGCACGCAGCGATGAACGGGCCCTTGCAGGCCACACGTCAGGCATGCTGCCGTCGATGCATGCTGCCGCCGGGCTTGTCAACGCAACGCCTTCCGTTGAGGAGGTTTTTCCTATGATTTGGTGGACTGCTCCTCCTGTCGGTATTAAACAATATCTGCTGAAATCAGAAGAACTCCGAGCAATCTACATAAAGAACAAGTAATGAGAGCAGTACACTGTTTGAGCTTATAGACTGTTAAACAGAGGTTTGTATCCATTAGCAAGGCTTCATGGTCAAGAATTTACAGACAACTCACAACATATTTCCATGTAAAATAACACAAACTGCAATAGTGATCAAATTATCCATAACTACAAGCAGAAACCACATACATTTCCACAAGAACTCACACATCATTAGGGAAACACACAGAGTTCATGCAGCTTCACAAGGTCTCCTCACTAACTGATCTGCCGCTTTTTAGTGTGACTGAGGATGTCCTGACTTGCTCACTGCTAGTTGTCTTTGCACCAGTAGAGGGTGCTGTTGGACCTTGACCTATAGAGCTTTCTTACAGGTTCTGTAGCTGCACACATGCTGGAGCAGTAGCACAGACAAAGTAGAAAATGTCGCCTTAAAAATGAATGGAAAAATGCCTTCCAAACTCCTGCCATTTTTGAAAAAGAAAATGTAATGGTTATCACTAAAATTGATATATTGAGTAACAGGAGACATTGCTTAGCTCTGTGATGTCATTTTTCATTTCTGTAGAGCTGCTCTCCACTCTATCAATGATGTCACGCACTCTAGCTCACACAATACACACCCATTATAAAATCAGAAGATAGCCTAAAAATTCTTAACTCTAAAACTGTGATGATTTCAAAACGGTAAAAGATTTTAAAAAGCTGAATACATGTCCAACAGTACAATGTCTTCTGACTCTTTAAAAGTTGGAATGGTGTCTCTAGCTCAAAGTCAAGAGGAACAAGGAGAGGTTGAAAGTCAATGAGTTTTGAAGAGGATTTGAAGATTTCCCCATTTAATTCCATTAACACTACTTAGACTGCTACCAGAGCACCACCTATTGGCCGATTTTCACCAAATTTTTCACAAACCCTCATCAGTCTATGGCACACAATTGACAAACGTGGTGTGGTAATCAGAATGTCTTTGGTTAAAATACATAAATGTGTGTGGCCTGCACCACACAATTCAGCTCAACTCAGGGAACGCGTAGATGTAATGTTCAACAATGTGCAACATATTATGTGGGAGTTATGGGCCAAAAACGCTTTTGCATTGAAAATAGCGCCACCTGCTGGTCATTTTTGGTGTGTGAGTTACAGGGGCCATTCTATAACACCTCTATGAATTTCATTTCCATAAGTGTTATGGTGTGGGCACAGTGCCAAATATCAAACTAGAACTGCAAGCAGTTATGATTGGGGGTCAAACTTGATGTTAATTGCATTTAGTTTGACTGAGATATCAAACACTTTCCATTTTTGCAGCCAGCTGTAGAACTTTGTTCATTAATAATCTGTGCATTTTTTGACTGAGCAAAATTCTTTTGATAACTTTAGATCAGGTCCAGCTGAAGAGTGTACGTGCCAAGCTTCACAGAGATCAGACAAAATCCCAAGGAGGAGTTCAAAAAAGTTTTGTGATTTAACGAAAAAACATTCTAGGCGGGAGTGGGCGAGGCCAACCACAAAGTGATCCGGCTCCATTCAGGGAATCTGGGGATACAAGGTTTTTGAATGTGCGACATATGGTGTGGGAGTTATAGGCAAAAACGCGTTGGCCTAGGTGATTGGCCTTGGTTTTTGTGTCTGAGATATTCACAGGGGTCTGGACCAACCTTCCAAATTGCACCGCCCTCCCTTGCCAACTTAGCCTACAGCACCACTTTTAGCCGGAGAAAAATAAAAATAAAAATCTTTATAATTACAATAGGGTTTCTAGCACCCCTGGTCCGAGGAAATGCATATGCTTGCATATGCGTTCCCTCAGCCCCTCAAGCAGCGATGAACGGGCCCTCGCATGCCACGCATGTCTGAATTATAATAAAGAATCATTTGAAAAACAATAGTATCCTTGCAGGTTCCCTGCTCGGGCCCTAATAATCATTACGATTACAATAGGGACCTCGCAGGTTCCCTGCTCAGGCCCTAAAAATAAAGAATCTTTTGAAATACAATAAGGTCCTTGCAGGTTTGCAGGCTCATTTTTTTTTCACACCATCGCAAAATGTTGAAAACCTACTTTTTCAAAGTCCTTCCCGGCGATTTCACAGATTTGTACAAAACTTGGCACACAGCATCTGTGGACCCTCCTGACAAAAAGTTATTAAAAGATTTTCGAATGGCCAAACAATACTCAAGTTATTAAATAACAACTTCCTGCAGATTTCCTTCCAAACAGGAAGGGTTGCATATCTCCACAATGGTGTGTCTAAATGACATGAAACTTAAGACAATACTTTGACATGAGTTCCTGAGGATGTGTGCAAAAGTTTAGGCGATGACCACAAGGTGGCACTCTTTAAATTCAAATAGTTTATATCGCCACAACGGTTGGGCGGATTGACACGAAACTTGGTATAATCATTGCCACTGCCCTCTTGAGGATATCTGACAAAGGACTTATCAATCGGCCACTAGGTGGTGGTCTGGTGCCAGTTTAATTTTATATTCCTCCTAGGCAATTTGATCAATTTGCACTAAACTTTTACGGTTTTCAAAGTATCACAGTTTTAGTTTTAAGGATTTTTAGGCCGTCTTCTGATTTTGTAATGGGTGTGTATTGCGTGAGGTAGAGGGCGTGACATCATCGCTAGAGTGGAGAGCAGCTGAAAGAACTGGAGAAAAAATTTGCTTCAGCTTGATTTGGATGCCACATCTTTTACTTCACGTAGACACTATATTCATAGAAATGTAGGACATCTTGTTGGCTTTCAGCTGATGGTCCTATTTCAGATGTAGGACTTAGACTTTTGGCTGTAGAAGTCCCAGAGCGACAAGCACTCCAGCAGCTCGCTCATAAGCCGTAATGTCAATTTTGAGCCTAGGTTTCTGGAGAGCAGACAGTACTTGTTTTGTCTCTTGCTCTGCCGCCGTCATTTTTTACTCTCCAGATAAAAAATGACATCACAGATTTCAGCAATGTCTCTTGTTACTCAAAATATTAATATTTTGGCGATAACCATTACATTTTTCTTTTCAAAACTGTTCACCTTTTTAAGCTCTTTCAGCCCTCTTACTTTTAAGCTTTCATCATGCTGCACACCCCATTAGTTAATCAGTTCTTCTCTGATCTGGCTGGATTCTCTGGATTTTTTTCAAGATCTCCCACACAGACTCCCGAGAGCAAGCACAGTAAGATGGAACTTCCATATCTGTGCCGTGAACACTGTGTTTGAGCACGAATGTGACATCATCCAGTGTTTTGAAACCATCACGGGAGTTTGAGCCTACCACTGTGCGGAAAGCTTGAGGGTTTGTGCAGCTACTGGGCTATGATACTTTCAGCTTCTTCCTGAAAATATTTCATTGCATTATGCCTCCTGTGGACATTTTCTTCAGCCAGCTCGAGAAGCGGACCATCAACTCAGTCTGTGTCCAGGGAATCATGCAGCAGTGCACACACTTTTTCTGACTTCAGCATACATTACTTAATACCGGTGGGAGCAGGCCACCAAATTATAAAGGAACAGCCTCTTCATCGCAAGGCGTTGCGTGTAGAAGCCGACGGCAGCATGCCCCAAGGTGCGTGGACTGTGAGGGCCCGTTCAACGGTGCTTGCAGCTTTAATTTTTTGCTATTTTTCTTCTACCAAAATCATCGCATTTTTCACTGCCTGAAAATACCCCAAAACTCACCAAACTTGGAATATAAGTCACACCTGGCAAAAGATTTTATAATCTATTGAATTTCCACCACAATCGTGCTACAATCAAGGGATGTACATTTTGGCTTATAACCCCCATATACTTTGTCACACATTCAAAAACCTTATATCCACGTGTTCAGTGAATTGTGCTGAATCTCGTGGTATAGGCCATGCCCATTTCCGCCACATTTTTATTTTTGCAAATTTGTGAAATGTCGAAAAACCTTCTTTTTCAAACTCCTCCCAGACATTTTCACCGATTTCCAAGAAACTTGGCACACAGCATCAGGATGCTCCTGACAAAAAGTTATTAAAATAATTTTGATAGGCCAAACAATACATTATACAATAAGTTATTAGATAACAACTTCCTGCAGATTTTGTTCCAAACAGGAAGTGTTGCATATTGCCACATTGGTGGGGTCTAATGACAGGAAACTCAGGTTACTACTTCCGCATAGGGCCCTGAGGCCCTGTGCAAAATGTAAGGCGATGACCACAAGGTGGCGCTCTTTGAACTTAAGTAATGAATTGTTTCTCCACAATGGTTCATCTGATTAACCCGAAACTTGGTACAATTATTGTCAGTGCCCTCCTAAGGACAGCTGAAAAAGGGTTTACCGATCCACCACTAGGTGGCACTCTGGTGGCTGTCTAATTAGTGTGAATGCTGAAGGCATTCACACTATTGTTCTTCTGGAATTTATTAAAGTTTTTATTCTTCTTCCGTACGTTTTTCGGCACGCTTCTTCTCCTACAGTTCTTGAGCTATTGAAACCATTCAAGTATCAAAATGTGCAGCTTTTTAAGGACATGTGAGCTTCTATTTTTCTTTCTTCTACCTTTCATAATTTTGGAAATATTAAGCTTTTTATGCAAATGTTGCCCATTCATCCTTATGGGGATTTTTTCAAATTTCATTCAGCTATAACTTCAGCATACGTTCAGCTATTGAAACCATTCAGCTATTAAAACGTTCAGCTTTTTATGCTCTTTCAGCCTTCTGCTTTTCAGCTTTTCAGCTTTTCAACTTTTTCAGAAATTCAGCTTTTTATGAAAAAAAATTAACATTGCCGCAAATGGGAAAAGCTTCAAATCCTCTTCAAAAATCCTCGACTTTCAACCTCTTCTTCTCCCTCATGCTTTGAGCTAGAGACACCATTCCAACTTTAAAAGAGTCACAAAACCTTGAACTACTGGGCTTGTATTCAGTTTTTAAAGATATTGTACGATTTGGGACTAATCACAGTTTTAGTTTGAAGAACTTTTAGCCCGTCTTCTGACTTTATAATGGGTGTGTATTGCGTGAGCTAGAGTGCGTGACATCATCAACTGCTGCACCCCACAGTGTAGAGCAGCTCCAAAAGTGAGAAAAAAAATTCTCTTCAGCTTGATTTAGATCCCAAACCTTTTACTCAACATAGACAATGTATACATAGAAATGGAGGAAAACTTGTTGGCTTTCAGATGATGGTCTCATTTTAGATGTACGAGTTACAGTTTTGGATGTGGAAGCGACAAGAAGTGAAGTAGCTGCCCCATAAGCCCCAATGTTAATTTTGAGCCTAAAGTTCAAGAGGATAGCAGATGGTAGCTGATTTGTCTCTCGTGTTTGTGCCCTCATTTCTCACTTTCCAGAAATAAAAACCAGATGACCGAGATCAGCAATATCTCCTCTCACTCACCATATAGATGTTTTGACCCTAACTATTAACGTTTTTTCTAAAATCGCAGGGGTTTGTGAGGCATTTTCCCATTCATTCTTATGGGGACAGCGTGTGTATCTGTAGAATGCGTGTGTATTGCGTCAGCTAGAGTGAGTGACACAATGACTTGATTGGAGAGCAGCTGGAGCACTGGAGAAAGAATTCTCTTCAGCTGGATTTGAATCCAGCATCCTTTACTTTACATAGATGATGCAGCCATTTTAAGCTCTTTCTGCTTTTAACTTTCAACCGATTCAGTGTTTTTTCACCTTTTTAAGTTCTTTCTGCTTTTAACTGTCCACCGTTCCAGTGTTTTTTCACATTTTTAACCTCTTTCTGCCCTCTTGCTCTAGACCTTTTTAGCCTTTTCAGATATTCATCTTTCTGCCTTTTCAACTCCTTCAAACATTCTGCTTCATGTTCAGATATGAAAATGTTCAACTTTTTAAACTCTTTCAGCCCTCCTCAGCTCATCTGCCTTTTCATCTTTTAAAAATATTCATCTTTGTACCTTTGCCGCTTTTTTATACATTTAGCTTCATGTTCCGCTACAGAAACTGTTCAGCTATTTTTTCACCTTTTTGAGCTCTTTCTGCCCTCTTATTCTACAACTTTTCGGCCTTTTCCGTCTTTTTTCTCCTTTTCAAGCTCTTTCGGCCCTCTTGCTCTACACCTTTTTAGCCTTTTCAGATGTTAATCTTTCTGCCTTTTCAACTCCTTTAAACATTCTGCTTCATGTTCAGCTTTGAAAATGTTCAACTTTTAAAACTCTTTCAGCCCTCTTCAGCTTTTCTGTCTTGCCATCTTTTGAAAATATTCATCTCTCTGCCTTTTGAGTTTCTTTATACATTCAGCTTCATGTTCAGCTACAGAAACTGTTCAGCTATCAGCGTGTTCAGCTTTTTATGCTCTTTCTGCCCTTAGCTTTTCAGCTTTTTCAGCTTGTTAGCAGAACATTCAGCAGATTTCCCTTCGGCCTTCAGCATTCACACTGTATTTTCGCAGGAAATGCAATTTGTCTAGTTTAATATTTGTTACTGTGCCCACACCGTAACACTTATGGAAATTAAATTCATAGAGGTGCTATAATGGCCTCTGTAACTCACACACCAAAAATAACCAGCAGATGGTGCTATTTTCAATGCAAAAGCATTTTTTGGGCCCATAAGTCCCACATAATATGTTGCACATTGTTAAACCTTATGTCTACATGTTCCCTGAATTCACTTGAATTGTGTGGTGTAGGCCCCGCCCACTTTTGCAGTAACTTTCCATTTTGAACATCGCGACAAATGATAAACCTACTTTTTCGAACTCCTCCTAGGCAATTTGACTGATTTGCACCAAAATTTGCATGAAGCATCTGTGGACACTCCTGCTGACAAAAAGTTATCAAAGGAATTTTGATTGACCAAAAGATGCCCAAAATATAACACAACAAATTCCTGCACATTGTGTTCAAAACAGACAATCTTTTGCATTTTCACCAAATACATTCTGATTACCACAACACTTTCATCAATTGTGTGCCATGGCCTGATGAGGGTTTGTGCAAAATTTGGTGCAATCAGCCAATAGATGGTGCTCTAGCAGCAGTTTAATTAGTGTCAATGGAATTAAATGTGGAAATCTTAAAGTCCTCTTCAAAACTCATCTATTTCATCCTCTCCTTGTCCCTCATAGTTCAAGCTAGAGACACCATTCCAACTTTTAAAGAGTCAGAAGACTTTGAACTAGTGGGAATGTATTCAGTTTTTAGAAATCTTTTTACAGTTTTCAAATCATCACAGTTTTAGTTTTAAGGATTAATTAAGAAGCATGGTTAAAACTTTTATATAGGGGCACCACTTAGCTTGGTTGGTAGCGCACGCGACTCATGTGCCGAGGCTCTGCAGCGGACCCGGGCCCGACTCCCGGCCCAGGTCCCCTTGCTGTGTGTCACTCCCCTTCTCTTACCCTGTTTCCTGTTAGACTCTTCAGTTATCCTGTTGAAAAAGCCCCAAAAAACTTTTATATTAGTTTCAGGTTCAAGAACAGTTTTCACCCAAGAACAATAATGTCACTGAATACAATCAGGGCATGAAAAGAATGTGTGCCTGACTGTACAATAATTCTCATGACTGTGGAAAAATCTCATGACTGTGAGTATGACATGGTGCATGTGAGCTGTGTGCTTGGTATTTATGGGGGTTTTTTTGTTTGTTTGTTTTTGTTTTTTATCCTTCAATAATTCCTTCAAAAATTCAACAATTTAACCCTTCCTATCAATGTTCTTATGTTTTTCTTATGTTTTTCATCTAAAATTTGCCCTAATAATGGGTGTGCTTTGCAATTTCGTTGTACAATGTACTATGACAATAAAGATCTATTCTATTGTATTCTATTCTATTGGATTGTATTCTATTCTATTCAAATGTAATGAAAAAGAAAGAAAAGGTGGAAAGTTTAACTTATGTATAACAAAGAGAAAGGGGCAGTTCAAAACAAGGACAGGCCTTTCAAACAAGGACATATTCTAATTCAAGTGGGAGCATCATGATATCAAAAAGTTTTGAAATTGGACGATTTTTGTACATTCTGGGGATGGATAAGCATAAGAATAGTGTATGGGAAATAAGGTGGAGAGGTATTCTGGCACCAGCACATATTTTACTTTAAAGATTGGGGTGAGTTCTTTGAATTCACTCTGGCAGGTATTTAGAGTTGGTGGAGAGAGGATTGTGATCTTCTGGTTGGGATTCTGCGGAGAATGACTGAGGTAGAAAAAGAAAGAAACTTCCTGTGCTGCTAAACACAGAATTAATTAACCAGTGAGAGAGCAAACAGTTTTTTGTGTATGCAGTAGGCAAATAGCTGTCTTTTTAAAGATGTGCCATCTTGGGATCTCTAGTTTTCCTCCCATATACTTGTGATATGTAGCTGTAACATGTGAAAACAGGCTGATGTCTCTGGTGAACAGTATGTCTTCTCAGCTGCACAGCTCTGCTCTCCGAGTGCTCCTGACAGGACTGGATATGCACTGGTAAAATTCCACCAAACCATAGTACACAGTGTAACACTGTGACAGGTCAGTAGTGAAAAAAGCAGAAATTTGCATAACCAACAGATCCCTGTGCAGAGTCTATCCCTGGCTATCTTCCGCAGACCACTAGAGCACTTTGATTAGCTCAGTTGAGAGATGAACCACAGCTTTATTTCTTTAACTTTATTTCATGGTTTGGATTGAACTGCTGCGTTATAATTGGTCTTATGTGATTGCTCAAGCTGGCTATAATAAATATGGACTAACGGTTTCTCATTTAGTTTATTGGAATGAGGAGAATTCATATGGTAGTTTGGTGCAGAGCTCAGTTGGAGCATCATAAACGTGTTTCCTTCCGCATGCCAGCTTTCATCACCCTCAGATCCATCCTCACCCCCTCAGGTCATGAAAACTATTTCCTTTTCTTCGTTCTCATTATCAAATCAAATTAACATGGTCATTGAACCATGGTTTATGGGGATATTTGCAGCATTCACAGCCTGTTTATCTATGTATTTATTCATTGGAAATCTATTAGAGCTGCTCCTGCCTCAGCTGATATCTGATATCTTTTTCTTCCTGTCTTCGGTTGTGTCTGTTGACAGCTGCCAATCCTGGTGTCTTCTGTGGTCAGTCTGTACTTCCTGGAGTGGACAGATGTGTTTAAGCCGGTGAAGTCTGGATTCAACTGCCATGACCGCAGCTTGAGCCTCCCCTACATCGATCCCAACCATGAGGTCATCCCCCTTCTGATGCTGCTCAGCCTGGCTTTCGCTGGACCAGCCATCACAGTAAGGATTAGAAATGAACACTGGAGACAGGAAATTATGAGACAGAAAACTTTCAAACGCTGACCTTCTGGCTATTTGCATACAGTATCTGAAACATGATGCATCATCAATAACATTTTGAATAAAACACCACAAAGTAAATGGCTGATAATCCCATATGTGTTTTAAATGTTTATGTTTTTTTTCATGCCTTGGACATGCTTTGACATCACAGTACTTTGCATTTAAACACATCAGCTTTTTGAACATAAGTGAGTAGATATTGTTTTTCCTTTTGATACTCTGAATTGATTTTTGCATTATGATGATCCTGTTTGCAAGACAGCTAAACTAGCATCTAAGCTAGCTAGCTAGTAAGCTAAAATCTGAAGGCAGAATTCAGTTTAATGGTGTGCTCAGACCAAACAGGAGGTGAATTATTTGCTTTATGTACAAAGTCAATGAAAAGACGTGAATAGGTGGAATTTGTGTAATTTAGTTGCAAATATTGAACTCATCAAAGGATTTCCTGTGATGCTGTGTCGCAGAAGCCCATCGCCATTGACATTCACACTGACATTATAACATTGACATCGCTGATGTCTGTACATTCATGAACATCGATGGAGGAGGGGATGATTATCACTTACTCTGGCCATTTGCAGACATCTATAGCAACAACATATCTTCTCGTACCAAGACAGCACAAAAAAGTGATGTGAAATATGTCTCAGCAAAACATAGCCCTGATTGGTCCAAATTCCATCCAGCAAACAATTGAATAACTTCAGTCTATTTACAAGGCAGCATTATAATCGGTGTCCTTTGATCCATTTATTGCAGTCAGATAAGGGAGAAATCTCTTTCTTTTTTTCTCTATATCAGTTCAGTCTACGTCTACTTGCTGTCACAGTTACTATTTACTGACTTTAATGCACCTATTAAAGGTCCCATATTATACTGTTTTCATCAATTTCACACAGCTGTCAGAGGTCCAACAGCTCTGTATTCAATATGCATTGCCTCAAACCCATCCGTGGTCCTAAATTTCAGCTGTCTAAAAGTCGCCCTACAAAGCTCTATTCAGAGCAGTCTGTTTCTGTGCCTGCACCTTTAAATACTAATGAGCTCCATCTGTCAACGCCTACTTCAAGAGCCCTCACTGCTACATCACCCTCATGGAGATGTTAGCAGTAGCATACGCTCATGTTTACGGTGGATGTATCGCTATGGCTCGCAGAGATTTTTCACTCAACCGAACTAGTTTTTGACCCAGAATGGGACCCAGAAGGAGAGGCTCCTGAAGAAGTACAGACTCTGTGGCTGCAGGAGGACGTTTCAGGGTGGTTAGTGTGTCTGTATAATGCCAGTTTGTTCGTGTGTTGTTACATTTACCACCATGAAGCTAATGGCTAAGAGCTAGTGAAAGCTGTGTTTGTCTCCAACTCAGTCTCCAAACTCTTGGACACTGTTCGCATCGTCTCCAGTCTGCACATGTTTCCAGACTTTTTACTGTGACAACCAATCTCCATCGTAATATCATTAACATTAAACTTGCTTCAGACGCCATTGCATAGCGGACTGAAGCAGAGCTAACTAGCTACTCAATTTCCAGCTGACTTCACCATCCGTGTAGGTAACTATAAATACTATTAAACCGTGGCGACACTTTTTCAGTGGCTCGGGTGCAGTTGCTGGGTCCGGTACGGTTGGGACTGATCCTTTTACCAGGGTCAGTGTCGAGGCAAAGCCAGCTTTGTACTGACCCTCATTATTGAAGCAGTCCGATGTGAAGCGATTAGCACACACACACAAGCTAACATGAACCGCAGCTGGCACGTTGTCTTAAAATATGAAACGCAACCACTGTCTCCTCTGTTGTTCTGTAGCTGGGACAGAATATAGGCACTCATGTTGAATTTTACAACCAACAACAGAGTTATTTGTTTGTCTAGCTTTGAGTGACGACATTGTGAAACACTGCTGTCTCACTGCTGGACACACCAAACTTCACCTCGGGGATAAACGCCCCCTCTCGGATATCTCCTATTACCATGCAGCGGAGGCCGGCCTATGATAATGACTGGAGTGAAGGAGCAGATTCTGAACAGCCTGTAGGAGTGCCATGTTACCAGTGGGTGGGCTGCAGAGGCCATGCAGGAATCGCTTGTTTTCCTCATTCTTGGAGTTGGCAGGCTCAGGGAGGACCAGCTTATATATGTAGAGACCAGACAAAACATGTTTTCTTATGATATGGAACCTTTAAGAAACTACCACTCACCAGAGACTGATAGACAGGTGGTCTGTAGAACTGGTCACTTGTCAGGTAGAAGCTGCAGTCAGATGCTGCTTTAGGGATTCTCTGGTGACAGTGTTCTCTGGTGACAGGGTGCCACAACAGAATACTGAATATATAAACAAATAATTGCATGTTATATCCAGCCAGCATATCTAACTTGTATGTACACTGGTTGTACTGACTTTATTTTGCAATCAGAGCGAGTGAGCGAAGTTGAGCGGCGAGAATTTCCACTCCGGTTATGTGGGCGTTTGCTCCTTCGCTCCATCGCTCAAAGTTATACGAGACAGCCCTGCTCAAAGACCGCTCTTTGCGCACCCTAAATTTCATTCAGCACCGGTGAAATTGCTCCACGCTCACTCAAATTTATAAGAGGGAGCAATTCCTGATGTTTTCCACTGAATTCGCCTGGGACACAATGGCGGATGTGGCCTAAACTGACGTGCAGCGGCTTTGTTGCTGGAGAGAGCCAGTCGATTGAAACCGTTTTTAGTTTGTAAAGAGCAGTAGATTGTTTTGGGCTGTCACCTCGTCCTCTTTCTGTGTTCTGTCTGTTTGAGCCAGTGGATGGCCTTGAACTGCCAGTGGTATCGTAATGGAACTGGAGCAAAACGGAACCATCGCTCTGGCCTTTGGATTAAAACCCGCTCTGCGCTCCGACTATATTTCGCACGCTCCGCTCCCTGTTCCGTTCCCCACTCGCTCCGCTCATATGCCCTGGTTGCAATTCAATATTTAGAAGAGGAAAATATTTTAATGTCACATACAGTTATAGTCACCACAATGTAATGAAACTCATCCTTGAGGCACAGGATTCTTTTGGCCGGATTGGACTAAATCCTGATCTGTTCTGAAAATTGGTAATTTCAAAGCAGGTCCAAAAATTTCTGATCCTGAACATTCAGATCCAATCTTACATTTTATCTGGATGAAATGCTGCTTTTGGGTATTTCAAAAGTGAGAATCACGGACTAGAAACAGGAAATAATGAGCAGCGTCTGTTTACAGAGACTCACCTGTTTACCAGAAAGATGTTGTTTTTCAAGTGGATAAACATATTTAAAATGTTATTTTCTGTATGAAATTGTTGACAGATAAGTACTTTTGAGATCTTATATAAGTATAGCATGTAATATTTACCACAGATAGCAATGTAGTTGCTAAAATGTGTACAGATTGTGAGTGCATGTGCTTGTCTACACTCTTTGTTGACCTCAAAGGGGCACTTCACAAAAACTAATACAAAAACTTGATTTGCCCTTTTTCTGTACTTGTAGTAAAATCTAGCCACGCAAATTGCTTTGGTTTAATTTGGGAGACCACACTATTAAACTAAAGATCTCTTTGGATCTCTTACACTTTGGTCAAGCCTGCCTTAGTTTTGATTCAACTTTTTCTTTTAAAGGGGACATATTATGCAAAACCCACTTTTTCCTTGCTTTACTATGTATAATTGCATATCCGGAGTGCCTCCCGACCCCTTAAGAGTGATTTAGGATTTAGGACCTCTACCTCTACAGGCGGAGTCAGGAAATGTGTCTCTAAGAGAGCCATTTGGATTTCACCCGCACACTTACGTGAGAGTGCGGGTGATTTGAATGCTCCAGCCCTCACGCTGGATATCTCCTCCCATATTACTCAGGCTACCCGAAGGAGGATCTGCCATTTTCTCGCTTCACTTGTATGCGACAACCTGACCGCAACCATGTGCAACCCGAAAGCCAAGCACTCCTGCTCTGTCGTCGGATGTACGGACACTCATGTTTCCCTACATTGCCTTCCTACCAAAAAGGATATCAGAGCGAAGTGGCAATTTTTTTTTTTTCAGGGAAACGTCCCAGCTTCACTGAGCAAAAGCGTTGTTGTCTGTGCCAATCACTTCACACCGGACTGTTTCAGCAACCAGGGTCAGTATCAGGCTGGACTGGCAACGAGATTGTTCCTCAAAGATGGATCAATACCCACTGTCCGTGTCAACGCCACAGAAGAAGAAACTGTAAGTATTTTTAAAAACAGTGTTGTTTGTGTTACTTTGGCTGTTTAGCACATGAGCTAACGGGTGATGTAAATATGAGGCTGAGCTAATGTTACAACAGTGGGCTTACTGGTCTTAGGATTCACGGTAATGTTAATGTTGCCTAACCTTAATTTGTCATATCAGCACTCATGACAGTGAACTGAGAAATTGAATTGGCATATTGAGATTTGATCGCTTCTAACCGGCCGGTGATCCACTAAGATGTTGTCCGCGGACGACGAGCTAGCTAGCGCTGCTCGGCCGAGCAGCGCTAGCTAGCTCATCGTCCGCAGACAACTTCTCAGTTGCTACAGCTACTGTTCCGTCATGAACACGCATGGGAAACCGTCTCTTCCACATGCTCACAGCCGATCAGACGGTGTGAAATTGTCCCAGTTGTCCGCGGACGACGAGCTAGCTAGCGCTACTCGGCCGTGAACAGCGCTAGCTAGCCATCGTCATGTTCACGGCCGAACAGCGCTAGCTAGCTCATCGTCCGCGGACAACTTCTCAGTTACTACAGCTACTGTTCCGACTTGAACACGCATGGGAAACCGTCTCCTCCACGTGCTCACAGCCGATCAGACGGTGTGAAATTGTCTCAGTTGTTCGCGGACGGAGAGCTAATGTTCCGCCGTGAACACGCAGAGAGGACAGTATGAAATGCTCTGTTATTCACGGCCAGTGAGCTACGTTACGTCAATTAGCATGTTGTGCTAAAGGCTAAAGGACAGTGTGTTAGATGCCCAGGAGCACCTTGGCAGTCGAACGACTTATTTTGTGTTGATATACACGTAACTACGTGTGTAGTGTTAGCTGCTGGTACGAGAGACCCGATCTGACAGTACCAAAACTTTATCTGCAGTCAAGCAATCTTTACTTTGCTTTGGAGCCTGAGACAGGGGTTACCTGTCTGCTGTGCTACGATTAACGTTAGTTATATGAAGGCATGGACACAATATGTATTGCTCACTTACTAAATCTAATGTGAAATGAGGAATTTGCATGGGTTTGCTCGGATTATGATTTGCCAGAATTTGCCTTATCAAATGGATTGTTTTAATCATCATTTCTGTCTACATAGCTTTGTTTTATGTAACATGAGAAACGGACACATAACATATTCCTTCCTTTTGTGTTTAGCCAAGCACATCTGTACAGCAGTCTGTAGTGCATCATGTTGCCTGCCAGACAGACCAACCAGTGAAATGCACGGTTGGCACACAGCTTTCCATGAGAACTCTCCGGCCTCACTTCAGAAGCACAGGTTTGTTGAACAAAAGCATATGATGTAATGTTAGTCACTATGTTACTCTAATATGTAATTTTGTTTTACTCTGTTATGAATATGGACTGGTGGACAGCTGATTTTAGTTTAGTGTGTATACTATGATTTTTAAAGTACTGTTTTTCCACCCAAGACTCTACCTGGCTGCCCTGCATTACAATGAAAATACTGACTGACCACAGGCAACATCTACAGGTGGAGAGCTGCTGTACAGTCAACCTCCCCAAATCTAAGCATGGAGAATGAACTGCAAAGCCTGTGAAAGCAGAGCCAACATTCCGTAAGTTTTACAATCTCTTATTTGAACCCCATGAATAAAAAATAAAGATGGACACACAGGCAATAACACAAGGTTGAAAATAAACACAAATAAAATCTGAATGATTTTTTTGATGGTTTTCAAAATAATAAATAAGGAGAATGTATAAATTAGGAGAAACACGAAGAGACACTTGACAACACTGCAGCACAAGGCTTTTTGGTTCTTGTGCATTTTCTTGTAAACATTGTTTCTTGTAATTTTTGTTTATTGCACTGCAGACTACGTTGATGCACTGTTGGACCTGATCTTCGAGAAGGTTTTCCAGGACCCTGGCCCATATGTGAACGAGGTGCTGAAACTTAGAATCCCTGAAGACCTCTCGGCTCAGTATGAAAGACCCAACAAGCTGGACGTTATAGCCAGTTACGTCTCAAGGTTCAATCAAGGACAGGACTGAACCTAACATACTGTCCTTCAGCGTCAGGGAACTCTGCATGAATCCTCAGCACCACACAGGCAGGCAGCACAGCTCTCACTCTTCGCCCCAGAAAGCACCAGCACCAGCTTACAAAGCTTCTGTAGGCTAGGTATCTATATTGGCTGGACACAAATCAGTAGAAAGTCAGCACTGAATGTTCAAATCCATGGCACCTGGCAAGTTTAACTGTTCCACTTTAGATATTTATTTTGTATGTCTACAATTGTTTCTTGCAATAAAACATCTCTCCCAACTGTTCTGTCTGTTTTCATTGTTTGATATGTAGTTTTCATGTTACCAAGTAAAAGATAGTAAAGATAAACTATAAGCAATGTAAGACAGAGGAAGCAGTTATGTACTTCATAACACTTTTGCAATAAATTAATAATATTTATGGGCCTAAAAAGCTTACTGCACTATTCCCCTCAGACGTAAAGGTCCGCAATCTGCCCGATAAATGTTCAGTGCATTCTGCAGTGAAAACACATTCAGGCAGACAGGCTCTAGGCCAGGATGGTCCAGCATGCAGGATGGTGGCTCAGGAAGCTGCTGTAACTAAGTCTTCGTGTAACCTAGACGTTATGAAAGGTAAGTGAGTGACAATGGATTAAAGAAAAGAGACTGCAAAATAACAACCTTGTTTGCCCAGTGTTCACACTTACCTGTGGTATTTCCATACAGCATATATTCTCAGGCTCTGTAGGCACTTGTTCACAACTGCCACAGGAACACCTGTTTTTAAGCAGAATTCATATCATTCATTGGAAGCTACATAGCCAATCAATCACATTGCGTTGTTTCTTTTGTAATATTTAAAGTATATAGACTGTTGGAACCGGTTCAAAAACAATACTGCTGGTAGAGAGGTGACGGGAGGCAACTGTGGCTTATTGAAAACTACAGTTGTTGGACATTGCTAGCTAATTACAGGTCGTCACTGCAAATAAGAGCAGGTTCTCAATTGACTTACCTGGCCACATAAAAGTAAATAATAATACGGGGTTACGCCTTTCTCTCGTAACGGCAATTGCTAAATTGCATCCGTGTTACTGCAACTGCAGAGCAATAAACGCCAGTCGAGGTTTGGCTAAGCTTTGTTATGTAAACACTCGAATCGGGAGAAGGGGGTTGTGATCTGTAACAGCACGGGGCAGACGGCTTCTAAGCCCGTAAAACTTCCATTTGTCTATGCAGTAACAAGTAACAAGTAATGTCGAGGTAAAAAAAAAGAAAAAAAAAAAAAGTAAACTACCAAACACTGAGAAACATCCATGTTCATTCTTGGCTGCTGAACTCCTTCTGGAGCCTCTTGTTGTTCTGGGTCGGACTCCGGCTCGAACATGTACGGTTGCACCGCAGTTTGTTGTCCGGCGGCCATTTCTTCCGGTAACTCAGCCGTTGCCAAGGTCACACAATGCCGTCCTCACATCTTCCGCAGGCAGGGAGAGGTGGGCGGCGCAAATACATCTTTGGGCGGTGCACGTAGTAGCTTATTAGCATTTAAAGGGAGAGGCACTGAAACCGGCCGCGCCTGGAGGAGGGCTGTGAAACTGGTGTTTCAAGAACCTTGCTGTGCTCAATCCTTAAGCTTTTTCGACCAAAGCATGTTACTAACATTCCATTTAGACATCAGGGAACCATGTCAGGAAGCAGAAATGAGCATAATATGTCACCTTTAAAACATGCAGATGATGTAAGGAAGTTGTTTTTTTTTGTTTTTTTTTAGTGTCCACCCCTGGTTATCAAGCGCATCTGCCACCTTTCCTGTCCAAGGTTGTTTCGAAATCAAACCATCCATTATACAGTTTCTTAAATCATGTAACTTGCAAATTTGAATCTGGAAAAAGCTGATGACCTTACCCCCTGAAAAGACATGGCACATCTGCATTGCACTGTTGATCAATGTGCAGGCTCAGTACAACAGCGCAACATCAAAAAATAACTATACACAGTTAAAGCAGGCAAAAAATAATGTATTACACTACGTAGTTACAGAAAAATCAAGAACAAAGGATGAAAACGAACTAAATTTGTAATCAAGCTTACATTGAATACCATTTGTCACACCACGGTGAGGTTGTCTTGTCTTTGGATCTGTCTCGTGAATTTCATGTTTTATTTTGAAAAGTAACTCTCCTCTCGTTTCAGGTCACTTGCTCTTCCTCTTGTGTCCCCGGTCTGACGTCATCCCTAATTCCTGATTGTTTCCACCTGTGCTCCCCTTCCCCATTTGTATAAAGTCTTTGTCTTCCCCTGTATGCGTCGCCAAAGTATTTCGTCTTCCATGTCGTGTACCCAAGCCAGTTACCACAGTTCTGACCCTCGAATCGCTAAGTATATTTCTTGTTTTATTTATCTGCCTTTTTGTCCTCTCAAGAAGAGTGAATTTATGTTGTAATTTTCTGGTTAAGATTTTGTGTTTTGAGTTTGAGTTTTCAGAGCCCTTTTGTTTCTCCTCCTCGTGAGTGATTTTGTGTTCATAAATTTTGATAAGACAGAGCAGTTATTTTTCATAGCCTGGTGTTTCCTCTTCGGAGAGATTTGTTTTGTAATTTTTATATCGAAGATTGATTCTCAGATTAGAGTAGGTTTTCCTCCTGCGGGAGCGCTTTCTGTTATTTCTGTTCCATGTTGGTTGTTTTGTTTGTTTCTCAGATTTTCATAGTCATTTGTTTCTCATTCATTCTGGAGAGTTGCAAAAACAGATCAATAAAACTTGACTTTAACTTCTGCTTATTCTGCATCTGAGTCCTCTTTCCTGTCCAAGTCTGACAGTGTACTTTGGCCAGCTATGAACTCAGCAGAAGCAGAGCGACTCTCGGAGGTGCTGCGGACCCAGGAAGCTCGCCTAACCCACCAGGAGGAGTTCCAGACCGCCATGGCTGCCAACATGGGGCAACTCTTCTCCCAGATCCAGGAGCTACTGGGACAATTCTGTCGCCAAAGCCCCGCCACTCCGATTCCGCCTTCTCCAGCCACCCCAGAAGTACAAGCATCATCCGGAGGAGCCTCTTGCAAACTGGCCCCTCCAACTAAGTACGCCGGTGAGCCGGGACTTTGTCGAACCTTTTTAATAGACTGTTCGATTCACTTTGAGCTAATGCCTCAAGCTTTTCTGACCGAACGAGCCAAGGTGGCTTTTATGATCTCACACCTAACCGGGCGGGCCAAAGCTTGGGCTTCGGCCGAATGGAGCCGAAATTCCACAGTATGTGAGACCATTGTCGGATTCCAGACGGCGCTGACAAAAACCTTCGACCCCGTGTGTTCCAGCAGAGAGAAGGCTCAAGAACTCAGCACCCTGAGACAAGGTAAAGACTCGGTTTGCGATTATGCTATTCATTTTTGCACGCTGGCTGCTGAGAGTGGGTGGAACAATGCCGCTCTCTACCATACCTTTCTGAAAGGATTATCAGCGGAAATTCAAGATCTGTTGGTTCCATTGGATTTACCCACCAGTCTGGACGCACTCATCGCCCTCGCTATTCGCACGGACAATCGTCGCACTCAACTCCGAAGATACCGTGAAGAGAGACGAAGCGGCCGAGATCCCCAAACAGCTCCAAGGGAATCAAGATGGTCGACTCCGCACCAAGTGTCTCCGGAAAAATCCCATCTACGCTCCGAAGAAGAACCCATGCAGCTAGGAAGAGCTCGATTATCCTCGGAAGAACGACTGAAAAGACGCCAGGAGGGAAGGTGCTTTTATTGCGGAGAAGCCGGTCACCTAGTCAACTCATGCCCAGCCAAACGGATCCAGGGGGTGAGTTCTAATCAGGTTGCTAAGTCTGCTGTTCGTGTACTCACACCAGTTACGATTAATTCACACATTGACATGGATGTACTGATTGACTCAGGCGCGGATGAAAGCTTAATGGATTGTAACTTAGCCAAGAAGTTACACATTGACTGTGAGCCTCTAGCCAGACCCATTCGTGCACGCTCTCTTAATGGAGCAGATACTTTTGTCATCACTCACATAAGCAACCCGGTTAGATTGTCTATTGGAAACCATCATGAGGAGATCCAATTTCATTTATTTACCTCCACCTCTCACTCTCTGATTCTGGGACAGCCTTGGCTTTTTCGTCACAATCCCCACATAGACTGGAAGAGTGGCCAGATCAGAGGGTGGGGGGAGGAATGCACCGAACACTGCATTTCTGAACCGGTCGCCGAAATAAATTTGTTCTCCACTAACCCTGTCTCAGAACCAGAATATCCGGACCTGACCGCCGTCCCGAGCTGTTACCACCATCTCAAGGAAGTTTTTGATAAAGCCAAAGCATTGTCTCTACCTCCTCACCGTCCATACGACTGCGCCATTGAACTGATTCCTGGCTCTACCATTCCGAAGGGGCGACTTTATTCCATATCCGGACCCGAGAGAAAAGCTATGAACGAATACATCACCGCCTCTCTGAAAGCCGGACTCATTCGCCCCTCATCATCACCAGCGGGAGCCGGTTTCTTCTCTGTGGGTAAGAAGGATGGTTCGCTCCGCCCATGTATAGACTATAGCCCATTGAATGAAATAACTATAAAAAATCGTTACCCACTTCCACTGATGACATCTGTCTTCGACCAGTTGCAACAGGCGAAAATATTCACTAAACTAGATCTTCGCAATGCCTATCATCTGGTCAGAATCCGGGAAGGAGACGAGTGGAAGACAGGCTTCAACACCCCCAGTGGACACTACAAATACTGTGTTATGCCTTTTGGACTCACTAACGCACCTGCTGTGTTTCAGGCGATGATAAACGACGTACTCAGAGAATTCCTGGACCAGTTCGTCTACGTGTATTTGGACGATATTCTGATTTATTCACCCGATCTTGCCACGCATCAGGACCATGTAACCCAAGTTCTTGAAAGGTTGCTCCAACATAATCTGTATGTCAAAGCTGAAAAAAGTGTCTTTCATGCCGAGACTGTCTTGTTCCTGGGCTTCATTGTAGCCCCTGGAAGAGTACAGATGGATCCGGCTAAAGTTAGCGCTGTAGCCGAATGGCCCACCCCAGACAGCCGCAAAAAGGTGCAGCAATTCCTTGGTTTTGCCAACTTTTACAGGCGGTTTGTCAGAGGTTTCAGCGCAACAGCTGCTCCTCTCCATGCTCTTACCTCCACCCAGGTCCCGTTCATTTGGAACCCTGCGGCTGAAAAGGTGTTTCAGGAACTCAAGCACCGCTTCACCACAGCACCCATCCTCACCTTACCGGACCCCCTGAGACAATTCGTGGTGGAGGTAGATGCCTCTAATGATGGAGTAGGAGCAGTACTGTCCCAAAGATCTGAGAAAGACGGTAAGATGCACCCATGCGCCTTCCTGTCCCGTCGACTATCCGCAGCAGAACGGAACTACGACGTTGGCAATTGAGAACTGTTGGCTGTAAAGCTAGCGTTGGAGGAATGGCGACATTGGCTAGAGGGTGCTGAGATACCTTTCATTGTCTGGACCGATCACAAAAATTTGGAATTTATTAGGAAGGCCAAAAGATTAAACTCTCGCCAGGCCAGGTGGGCGCTGTTCTTTAACCGTTTCTCTTTTACCTTGTCTTACAGGCCGGGATCCAGAAACGTAAAACCTGATGTGCTATCCAGACTCTTTGATCCCGAGCCTAAGACCAAGCAAACCGAACCTATCCTGCCACTGAACTGTGTGGTAGGAGCGGTGACTTGGTCTATAGAAAACGAGGTAAAGCAAGCAAATGGTGGAGCTCCATTGCCTCGTGGCTGTCCCGACGATCGTCTATATGTACCCGCAGAGCTACGGCCACAGGTGATTCATTGGGCTCACACCTCACTGCTTTCATGCCATCCGGGGGTCAAACGAACCATGTACGTCATCTCCCGGAGATTCTGGTGGCCAGCAATGGAGTCGGAGGTCCGGGAGTACATAGAGGCGTGTTCAGTCTGTGTTCGCAACAAGTCTTCATCCAAGGCTCAAACTGGACTATTACAACCACTACCCATCCCATCCAGACCTTGGTCGGACATCTCGCTGGACTTTGTCACTGGGCTCCCGGTCTCCCAGGGAAACACTACAGTACTCACAGTGGTGGATCGATTCATTAAGATGGTACATTTTCATTGCACTACCGAAACTACCGTCAGCCAAAGAAACGGCAGAAGTCATGATGACTCAAGTTTTTCGAGTCCACGGATTCCCAAAAGACATTGTTTCGGACCGGGGGCCCCAGTTCATATCCAAATTCTGGAAAGAATTCTGCAGCCTAATTGGAGCCACAGCCAGTCTGACATCAGGATACCACCCAAAAGCAAACGGCCAGACCGAACGCCTAAACCAACAGTTGGAAACCGGCCTCCGATGTGTGGTACACCAGAATCCCTCAACATGGAGCAAACACCTGGTCTGGGTTGAGTATGCACATAATTCATTACCCACTTCGGCTACTGGTCTCTCTCCATTTCATTGTGCTTTTGGTTATCCACCACCTTTTATTTCCAGACAATGAGAAGGAAGTCTCGGTACCCTCAGCATATGCCATGGTTCAGCATTGTCGACGCATCTGGGCAGCCGCCAGACAGGTTCTCATCCGGCAGGGAGATCGGGTGAAAAGGAACGCAGATCGGAGAAGACGTCCAGCTCCTAACTACCATCCTGGACAAAAGGTTTGGCTATCAGCGAAGGATCTCAACCTCAAGGTGGCATCCAAGAAACTGGCTCCACGTTTCGTAGGTCCATTCCCAGTCACCAGGAATATTGGACCAGCAGCGGTTCGTCTGCCTCGGTCCCTACGAGTACATCCCACATTCCACGTCAGTCAAGTCAAGCCGGTAAGAGAAAGTAGGATGGTACCTTGTTTTATTTATCTGCCTTTTTTGTCCTCTCAAGAGTGAATTTATGTTGTAATTTTCTGGTTAAGATTTTGTGTTTTGAGTTTTCAGAGCCCTTTTGTTTCTCCTCCTCGTGAGTGATTTTGTGTTCATAAATTTTGATAAGACAGAGCAGTTATTTTTCATAGCCTGGTGTTTCCTCTTCGGAGAGATTTGTTTTGTAATTTTTATATCGAAGATTGATTCTCAGATTAGAGTAGGTTTTCCTCCTGCGGGAGCGCCTTCTGTTATTCTATGTTCCATGTTGGTTGTTTTGTTTGTTTCTCAGATTTTCATAGTCATTTGTTTCTCATTCATTCTGGAGAGTTGCAAAAACAGATCAATAAAACTTGACTTTACTTCTGCTTATTCTGCATCTGAGTCCTCTTTCCTGTCCAAGTCTGACACCATTTGGGATACCAAATGGTGGAGCTGCAGCAGAACTCAGATCCATGTAGTGTGTGATGCAGACAGCACTGCTGCTGTTACATTGGTATGTTAGTAAAGTTTTCAGCCAGAAAATATTGTTCTATTGCTTTGCGGATCTTCATGATTCGTCTGGGTCATATTTTCAGGAAATATTTTCTGAAATCCAGAATACCAGATCAATCAGAAAAAAATCACATCCCTGAAAACTAGGCATTGGAATTAAATTCGACACAGTTGTTAAAAGTAAGAGCGTTAGGGTAAAATAGATAATAATATACAATCAATGGATCTGTGTGCTTATACATGTGGAGTGTTTATGTAAATGTGCAAAAAGCAAAATGTCCTAAAATATAAATATAGTATTCTCATATACTTTGTATATACAGGCGCAAAAATCGACTTTGAGATTTTAATATGCATGGTAAAATCTTTGTTTATTGTAGAAGCAGTGTTGGAAGGTGCAAGTATGCACCAGTGGAGTGAATGATGTCATAGGCACTACCACTGCCCACGGTGGAGTGTACAGGTCCCCACACACCACCCAGACTCAATCCAGCAGCCAAATGCCTTTATCCGACCACTCCGTTGCCTCTCGTCTAACCCGCTCGGCAGAAAAGTTGGATTTAACATGGTGCTTCGACATGCTGCCAACTCCACAGCAGTGTGTACGTTCTGTGCTTGCGCGAGATGCAATAAGTGGGTGGCGCTACTCTCGTGCGCACAAAGCATTCCTCCCACACACCCCGCTGAATTGCTTGAACACCGCTAATCAGAATGGTAATACAGCTAGCACACAACCAGAGAATCCAATGGCTCTGACGGAGACTTCGCATGTTGAATTAGAGCAGACAACATCTGCACAGTTCCAAAAACTTCCAACGCAGCTGAACACACCAAAGAGATTTGTTCCCGAACTCGTCCGAGTCTCCCCAAACGCTAACCCTACGTCCTGCGGTTTGGCCAGCATGTTCCTGCCTTAACCCTTGGCAAAGCTGATGAGAACTCCCGAGGTGGCTTCAGTCGAACAGCCAAGGTAACCATGTGTCTGACTGGCAAGATGGGAAACTCAACCCTCCGACACGCTGCAAATCATGCACATCTCACAATGCACTCCTCATATCAGCTGACAACACATTCTTCCTCAGAGATCCCGTCTGCAACTTGTGTAGCTGAAGAAGACATGGGGCTTTCCTGTCCTCACATCTGTATGCCTCTCACGGGCTGCAGAGTGATCAAGTGCATTGACTGTCTCTATTTTAGAGCTGCTGCCTGTCGTCAAGCTGAGCTCGATCAACCGGTAGTATTCCGGTGGCATATTCTACCACCCTTTGAGCATGCAAGTTTAAATTTTACATGGTCACATTTGGGCTAGTGATCAAAACTGGGAGAACATCACTCTGCTGAGTGAGAGGTGCCTCACAGTTTTAGGCGTGGGGGTGGTGCTAGTGCTAGTAAACTCAATCAAAAAAATGCTAATGAGCTCCATCTGTCAATGCCTACTTGGAGGGCCTTGCCTGCTACACGTCCCTCTCAGGAAGATGATGCCTCTTATGCACAGTAGCATGCACTAATGTTTTATGGTAGATGAATCGCTATGGCTCGCGGAGGTGCTTTTGTTCAACCATACCAGTTTGACCCAGAATCGGACCCAGAAGGAGGCTCCTGAGGAAATTCAGACTCTGCAACTTCAGTAGGATGTTTCAGTACATCTGTCACCTCTCTGAGCTGTCCTGTAAAATAAATCCATAAAGGCAAAAAAAAAAAGAAAAAAAAAAAACAGAAATAAGCTGAGGTAGCTCCAGAAAGTCATGTTTCTATTTTTGTTTTTTAATATCATGAATTGTTAATATTATTTCCTGGACTATTTATCATGACCATATCATACCATGAATTATTGTTATTGCTACTCGATAATGTTGGACTAAACTGCCATTAAAGACCACATCAGTAAAATGTGCAGTGTTTCTGTGGTGTTGTTTTATATTGATCTCTTCTTTCACTTTCTGCTGCAGTTTCTGTCAGATCAAGCTGTTGTTCTTAGTTAACTAATTCCCTCTGTCTCCCTTGTATGGCATGTAATTTAGGTCAAAATGCTTATTCCCTATGTACTGAATACACTCTGATCATTAAACAGTAAAAATGACTGACTGTGAAGGGTTTGCCAGTTCTTTGTCTGTAAATGACACAAATTGATCTTTATTCCATAAAGAGAGAAATTAAGACAAAATGTCCATGTTTTACTTGAGAAAAATATGGTAAACATTTCACAGATAAACCCTGGTTCAGTATTGGGTATGAGGATTAAGTACTCCTTATCCATGTCACCATCCATCACTGATGCTGCCTTCCTTTTCTCTGTACATTGTTTGCCTCTCTTCTCTTTTCAACATAAATTTTTCTCAGTATCAGACTTTTTTTGAGCAGGGACTGTGATCCTAGATAGGTTTTGCAGAATGCCAGGTACTGCCACTGCAAAATCATGTGTCACTTATAGAGGTGCATATATGAGAGTACCACACAGGCCAATCTTGGCTCAAACCTGAGCATGGACTGCCATAGATATGTGACAGCCCACATCAACCAGATAATACCAGTGGGTTAAAAAGCACTGAAACTCTACTATTACTGTTTTTACACCTGTCTACAAGCATGATGTAAAAAAAATTAAAATGTATACAGGAATATGTATACCTCAATCAAAAACACAATAAAATGTTTAGACTAGTCTAGGGTGTAGTCTGCCGCACACCCAGTGTATGCAGGAATAAGATGCCCATTGAAAAAAAAAATTATGATGGTAAAACTTGAGGGATAAAAATAGGATTTTGAAAAATGAGGGGACATGCCTACCCTCCTCCAGAAAAGAAATCATGCACTGTCAACCACACACATATGACACATATGTTCTGTGTTTTGTTAACAGATTATGATTGGGGAGGCCATCCTATTCTGCTGCATGTCTCGGAAGAAGAGTGGTGCTGGGGCGGAGGCTAACATCAACGCTGCTGGCTGCAACTTCAACTCCTTCATACGCAGAGCTGTCCGCTTCGTTGGTACACTGATATTTGTTTTTCTAACACTAAGTATGCCAACTGAAATGGAGAGACACACAGACTGCCAAGCTCAGAGTTTGTATCTCATACTTATCCACCCTGGGTGTTTTACGGAAATGACTACAAACATACATAATCATTATTCCGCTGAATTTTGCAGAAAATCACAGTTTCAGTTTCAGAGCATTCAGAGCATCCTCTGTATGGGAGATATTTTTGGTCATAATTGAAATTCAAAGTCCAAACAGAAACATTTTAAGTAAAATAATTTTAAGAATTCAGTTTACTACACAACTAGGAATAATACGGTCATAAATAAACACAAACAAAAAAGTGCATTTATCATTGAAACATTGCACAAGACCATCTTAATTCCAGGAATTACAAATATGAATTCTACCACTGACTATCCCAGTACTGAATTGGCCACATTTTCCCACCTTGACCAGACAACTGTACGAACATCTACTAAGTCTTGATCTAGTCTTGTTTCCTGCTCTTTATAGAGACCCATTTAACAATACTAAGCAAATGGGATCTTTAGTTGTTTTTCAGCTTCTCCACTTAGCAAAAAAACAATTTTTATTTAACTCATATTGTGCCAAGATTACTCAACCCAAACAGACCATTGTGTTGTTTTAAATGTGTATGTATTTCAATATGTGCTACTGTGTGACATGTACACTGCAGTATGTGTCTATCAACAATTAAAAACGTGCATTTCAAAGTAATTAAAAAGGTCAGAAATAGAATAGCAAGAAAAAAACTCCTACATACATAAGAACATATTTAGTGTAAAAAATGCATGTATGTATGCTACTGGGAGCAGTGCTGATTGTAAAGTCTGACAGCAGCAGGAAGGAAGGCCCTGCCATACCTCTTCTACAAACACTTGGGGTGTATCAGTCTGTTGCTGAATGAGCTGCCAGTGACAGTGACCTGCGGGAGGTGGGACTCCTGCACCAGCAGTGATGACAGCTTGTCCATTCACCACCTGCACTGGGGCAAGAGGGCATCCCAGGATGGAGCTGGCCTTCTTGATAAGTTTATCAAGTCTCCTCCTGCCTGCAGCTGAGATGCTGCTGCTCCCGCAGACTACTCTGTGTAAAATGGCTGATGCCTCCACAGAGTCACAGAAAGAAGTCAGGAGAGCCCCCAGCACTCTAAAGTACCTGAGCTTCCTCAGCAGGTGGAGTCTGCTCTGACCTTTCTTGTATGTCGCTGCAGTGTGATCAGTCCAGTCCAGTTTATTGTTCAACTCCTAGGTATTTGTAAGATGTCACCATCTCAATGTATATTCCCTGGATATTCACCTGTGTGCAGGGTTGTTTGTGCCTGCAAAAATCCACCACCAGCTGTTTGGTCTTCTCGGCATTGAGCTGGCACCTGTCTACAAAGTCCTTAATAAGTTCTCTCTAGGCGCTGTCGTCCCCGTCCCTGATGAGGCAGACAATAGCAGAGTCATCAGATAACTTTTGTAGATGGCTGTGGGGTGATTTGTAGGAGTCTGCAGTATACAGGGTGAACAGGAAAGGGGCCAGGACTGTTCCCTGTGGGGCCCCTGTACTGCAGATTATTGTGTCTGGCATGTAGTATAGTCAGAATGTTTATATACACATCTTACATCTTACATACACGTCGGATTACAGCCATAGTTTGACTATGCTATTCAATAAGACAACTGCAACTGTGCGAGTATAAATGCCGGCGAGAAAATCGAATTACTGGCTGAATCATGTCATACCCCGGAACCATAGGTGGTGCTGACGCCACCGCTGCCACCATCCTTCCACTTCCGGCTCATGGCCTAGGGAAAAAAAATCTCGAGCCTGCGCAGAATGCAAAAATCTGATCTGATCTGCACGAGTAATGCAACTATCAATTGAATAATCTAGGTGTATTAATCCAACTATGAGAAATCCGATCTGGTCCGATTTTAGTCAGACTAAGGTGTATACATGCATCTTAAAGATCCTATTATAGTCGGACTAACCCAGTATATCGGTTTTCTCGAGTGTCATGTAAATGCACTGACTGTGGCAGGTTGGTGAGGAAATTGAGGATCTAGGACGTGAGGTGTAGGTCCACCCATCTGAACTCCAGCTTGTCCCCCCAAAAGTACAGGCTGTACCCAGATAGCAAAATCTGATTGAATCAACATTGAGATATTGTCAGGCTGAAGATTGTAATCAACATTTATGTCAGATATTGAAATATACTTTGAAAGTGCTCACTATGATCAATACTGAAATAATGTTGAATCTCCAATCACTTCTGACAATGAATCAACCTTTATTCAACTATGATATGATCAACATTGAAAAAATGTAGAATTAAATCAACATTGACTCATCTATGTATATGCATTGCATTATACACTGAAACAAGGTTATTTTTAAAGGGCCATTTCACCACTTTTCAACCTTCCTTTGTGTCACTCCCTCAAGGAAATTCACAGGATCACGATACTTCAGTTACAGATAACTTTATTCTTCTCCTTCATCATAAACCACCATAAGTCAGCGTCGAACTGTTAAATACATAGCATATCATTTTAAGACAAAATTTGTATGTGACAGAAATACAGAATATAAACACATGCACGATACAACGTGACAGAAATAAATGTACCTCACTGGCTGCACACAACCGAGAGGGAATGAGTCCACTTCAGAAATCTTTCGAGCAGTAAATATCTCTGCAAACTTAAGGCTCAAACTTATTTTCAGAGGCTTGCACACTTCTCCTGCTTCATAACTTACTTGTTCACTCTTGTCTTCCTGAGTGACGTGTCACGATCAAATTCCTCCCACTTGCAACTCAGGTTGAAAATAAGTTCCTACTCATTCTTAGACAAATACAAATAATTATCCATGAAAATAAATAGTACTAAAGTAAGATATATAACAAATCATTAAATAATTACGGAAATAATATTTGTGACAGTTAAACTTTGTATGTTTTCAATATGCCTCATTAAAAAACATCCATCCATCCATCCATCTTCTTCCGCTTATCCAGAGCCGGGTCGCGGGGGCAGCTGTCTGAGCAGGGACACCCAGACTTCCCTCACCCCGGACACTTCCTCCAGCTCTTCTGGGAGGATCCCGAGGCGTTCCCAGGCCAGCTGGGCGACATAGTCGCTCCAGCGTGTCCTGGGTCTTCCCCGGGGTCTCCTCCCAGCGGGACATGCCAGGAATACCTCCCGAGGAAGGCGTCCCGGGGGCATCCGAAACAGATGCCCGAGCCACCTCAACTCCCGAGCTCCTCCCGGGTGACAGAGCTCCTCACCCTATCTCTAAGGGAGCGCCCTGCCACCCTGCGGAGGAAACTCATTTCAGCCGCTTGTATCCGGGATCTTATTCTTTCGGTCATGACCCAAAGTTCATGACCATAGGTGAGGGTAGGAACGTAGATTGACCGGTAAATCAAGAGCTTCGCCTTTCGACTCAGCTCTCTCTTCACCACGACAGACCGGTATAACGACCGCATTACTGCGGCCACCGCACCGATCCGCCTGTCGATCTCACGCTCCATCCTTCCCTCACTCATGAACAAGACCCCAAGATACTTAAACTCCTCCACCTGAGGCAGTAGCTCTCCCCCAACCCGGAGGGGACAAGCCACCTTTTTCCGGTCAAGAACCATGGCCTCGGATTTGGAGGTGCTGATTCTCATCCCAGCCACTCACACTCGGCTGCAAACCACCCCAGGACATGCTGCAGATCCCGGCTCGAAGGAACCAACAAGACCACATCATCCGCGAAAAGCAGAGATGAAATCCTGTGTCTCCCGAACCAGATGCCCTCCGGCCCGTGGCTGCGCCTAGAAATTAAAATAATGAACAGAACCGGTGACAAAGGGCAGCCCTGCCGGAGTCCAACATGTAACGGGAACAGGTCTGACTTACTGCCGGCAATGCGAACCAAGCTCCTGCTCCGCTCGTACAGGGACCGTACGGCCCTTAACAGAGGGAGCACCTCCCACAGAATGCCACGAGGGACACGGTTGAATGCTTTCTCCAAGTCCACAAAACACATGTGGACTGGTTGGGCAAACTCCCATGAACCCTCGAGCACCCTGCGGAGGGTATGGATCTGGTCCAGTGTTCCGCGGCCCGGACGAAAACTGCATTGTTCCTCCATCTGCAGCCACACCATTCACACTGGTTCGGTTCTCCATTAATACAGCCCTGATACTACCTCCATAGGCGGATCAGGGCCGGAGTGAAGTTTCACCCCTCGCCGCCTCAGATAGATTTACACTGAGACAGAGGCGGAATTGGTGTACTAAAGCCGCACACAAAAGCCAGTGTGAATGTGGCTATTGAAACAATGTTGATTAAATGTAGGGCATTTCAACATTGAAAAATCATCATCTGTACTACACTGATTCAACAGCAGTTTTTCAAACGTTGAAATGTTAGCTGTGATTAAACATTGCATCAACATAGATTTTTCAACCTCAACCAAAAATAACTAGTCTGACCAAAATCCAACATTGAATTAATGTATTTTGCTATCTGGGTATGGTGTTAAAAGCAAAAACAAGGAATATGATCCTCATGGTGCTTCCAGGCTTCGCCAGGTGAGAGAGAGATCTGTGTAGGAGGAAAATGATGGTGTTGTCCACTCTAATGCCAGGCTGAGAAGCGAACTGGAGGGGTCCATAAAAGGACCCACAAGAGAGCGTAGGTGAACGAGGACCAGCTGCTCTAGGGTCTTCATCAGGTGTGAAGTGAGAGCAGCTGGTCTGTAGCTGTTGAAGTCTTCAGGGTGAGGGATCTTTGGTATTGGTACCACACAGGAGGTTTTCCACAGCAGTGGCACTTTTTCAAGCTTCAGGCTCATGTTGAAGATATACTCCACAATCCTGCACAGCTGGTCTACACAGGACTGAAGCTGGAGCTGATCCCATCTGGACCCGTAGCCTTTTTCATCTTCATCTTCCTCAACTGATTTCTCACCTAACAAAGCCTACTGAAACCTGCCTGTGGACCTGCAGTACCTCAGAGGAAGCTTGGGTTCTGTCTGAGAGGTAGTTTGCAAACCACCTAACTGCCTGTTCAGAAAAAAGATGATGGCTGTAAGACATCCAGTTGAAGTATTGCCTTGGACCATGTAGCTGAAAATCATATAGTTAACTGTTTGTAACTGCATAGTTATCTGCTGTAAATGCATAATAACATGTTTTAATCCAAGTAAAGCAACAAAAAAAGCTTAGTACATGTTTAAAGTGGAAATAGAAATCGTTCCGCCTTTCATCCCCTTCCAGTCTTTCCCTGGGATCACCTGTGAATTCCACTGGTTGCATGTACGTTGCAGAATGGATACACAACGGTTTTCCTCTGTGGTCCATCAACCCCACCAGCTGCGTTTTGAATGCAGCATGCTGCAGTACTGCTGGACAGCTGGAGTTGTGAGAGAGAGGAGTTCCCATGATTACTACAGAATCACATGCCACCGCAGATCTATGTATGTGTTATAACCACAACAACAAACTGACAAAAGGTTGGTGTTCCCAACTGAAGGATTAGAAATAGGTGGACTTGCTTGGATTTGTCTTTTTTTTTACTTTTGTGCTGGCATCAACACTGAGTGTTTAATTATGAAAAGTAATTGGATGTTATGTCATTGTTTTAGTGTCTGACTTCCTGTCTGCTCTGTGCTGAATTCAGCTGAGTCGCTGCGCTGTGTTCAAAATCTGCTAAGGACAGTTCCAGACTGCTGGTGCTACAACAAAGTAGATACCCAAACTGGCAGAGCCATTGGAAGTACACACATAGAGTCACCTATCAGCTTCGCTGCCAAGGCAGATCGGAGATGGACTGAACACGGATCTGGTGGACAAATAGAATAGATTTCACCACAACACCGAGGCACTCTTCACTGACTGTATGCCTATCTGTTCACTCCTGCTTTACCTCAGTTTCTATCACTCCCCCATTCTACTTTTAGTTGATGACAATTCAAAACATTTTAGTCCAGTTTTAGTGAAAGAAAAGTCATTACATTTTAGTCAACTTTTAGTCATCACTTTCATTCAAAATATGTTATGTTGTTAGGCTAGTTATAAATGTTACATCCACGTGTGTGTGAAGTCACAGACAGGCAGAAAGAGCCCGCAGCACCTGCACAGGACAGGCTCCCACAGAGATCTCTGTTCAGCATTGAGAATAGAGATACATACAGACAAACAAGATCCACAATTAGGGGAGAATATCATGCATTTCAAATGTCCAGCACTATGATACATTTCATAATAGTTGTTCATTTTGAAAGATCTATTTATGATCTCATCAAAGTCAAGGAAAAAATATTGCTGACAAACATTTTTCATCATAGTTTTGTTTAACAAAATTAACACTGCTGGGGATAGTGAACAGGGAAAACAACACCTCTCCGTGTTTTGGTCATTACATGTTTCCTTTGTGCTGTAATGCTGCTTTCAATTTTGTGGGAGAAATAGCATGTGAAAGTAGGTTTATTAGGAACAAATCAAAAATTTGCGGATGGTTTCATTTTTCAACAGCCATTACACTGTGCTGTCAGTATTTTCTTGAGAATGATAAGTTAAAGCAAAAATGTTGTCTATTGCTAGTTTGTCAGTGACATAAAGGGTAAGTTACTTAAACCCAATACTTGTGTTTGTTAGGTTATGTAAGCTATTCAGAGAAACTCATATGATTTTAACCTTCTTAAGCACCCTTAATCTGTTAGCAATTTTCTGATAAAAAAAAAACTTATGAATGTCTGTTTTATCCAACAACATCATGTTTGCTATTATCAATGCTTTGATCATGTTAATAAATATCCTTGAAGGACTTATAAGGGCCTTATTACCTGTTAACTAATGCTTTTTGAAGCAATAATAGTATATCGAATAACATTATCAGTAGTGTTTAGGCCTCAGTACAATCTGCTTAATTACACAGTAACATTGATTAAATGACATTCGCCTATGTCCTCAGGTGTCCATGCATTCGGTCTCTGTGCCACGGCCCTCATCACGGACATCCTCCAGCTAATGACAGGCTACCCAACACCCTACTTCCTCACTGTGTGTAAACCCAACTACACCACGCTCAACATCAGCTGTGAGCAGAACCCCTACATCATGGAGGATATCTGCTCAGGGGCTGACCCTGCAGCCATCAACCAGGGCAGGTGAGCAGGCAGCTGACAATTGAGAACGAAAGAGAGGGATCCACACTGGCTGTATTTGTGTGGATCAAAGTTTGTATTAAACAAAAGAATGCATCTGGAAGTAAGTGGTGAATGACAGCAGGATTTGTGTAAGAGACAGCAGTAGAGTGGGGAGTATGACATGACTATATCCATACTGTTGGAATTAATGTTGTGAACATTTCATGATGAATTCAAAAAATATTTTTGTCAACATGAGCTTGACATGGATGGATGGGTGGATGTGCTTTTTTACCATATTCCTTTTGAAGATTTCAATAAATACTCTATATTATGATTCTGCGTGACATGGATGTTAACTGCAACTTGACTGGTTGGTGGAGGCATTAACTGCGAGGGGAACATTTTAAAGATCATGTGACACAGGTGAACCAGTGCTTAGCTTTCACCTATGGACAAAAACAAATCATTAAATTATCAGCAATATCAACTTGCTGTATTTAATTAATTGCATCATACCTACCCTACTATTTTTTTAAGCATAACTTTTAACAGAATATAATTAGCAGCAGTTAGCTGGTTTCACCATGTTATCACGTGCCACGTTGATACCTGTACAAAGATTTAGCTGATTTTTGTTTTTTGTTTTTGGGATCTAGAAGTATGAGCCAGAGCAGTTATTTTGGGGCTTTGAGGTCCTTGTTAATGAGACAAATGTTGGCAGCTTTCTGATTATGCATGGAATCTGAAGAATACAGGATCGTTATCATGCTTCTTTTTTGTCTGTGCTGAAGTTTGTTGAGAACAGAGGAAATGTTCATGTAAGCAATGACCTCAAAGTGTGTGATGACAATACGAAGGCTAAATAATTGAGAAATACATTAACATGAAAAGAAATCAATTATGAACTTGCCGTGAATGTTTTGAGCTGAACTTTTGTGTTCAGTTACTTTTGGGTGATTGTAACTGATATCATATAGTTAATACAGACAGATGCATCACCGAGTGATGCCCAGTGTTACCAGATAAGAATACAAACTTATACTGTAGTTCAACAACACCTTTATTTGCCAACATGGCCGGTCACACATCCTACAGTGCCAAGAGTCCAGCTCCACTTGGCCTTCCAGATCAGCTTGTTGTTGTTGTGTCTGTTGGTGTCTGCTACTCTCAGTCTGCTGCCTCAGCACACAACATCAAACAGAATAGCACTGGCCACCACAGACTCATAAAACATCCTCAGCATTGTCTGGCACATTTTAATGGAGCGGAGCTTCCTCAGAAAGTAGAGGCGGCTTTGTCCCTTCTTGTAAGGGACTTCAGTGTTCCTCACTCCACCTGCCTTTGGATTAAGGACTTTCTGACAGACCGCACTCAGAGGGTAAGAGTGGGCCCTCATACATGTACGGCCCTCAGCCTCAGCACTGGTTCCCTGCAAGGCTGCGTGTCCCCTGCTCTATACCCTCTGCACCCACAGCTGCAGCTGCACCCCCGCTCACCACAGCAACACCTTCGTCAAATTTGCAGATGACACCACAGTAGTGGGGCTCATCTCGAGGGGGGATGAGTCTAATCACAGAGACAAGGTAGAGTGGTTTGCGGAGTGGTGCAGAGTTAACAACTTGCTCCTCAACACCTCAAAGACCAAGGAGATCATCGTGGACTTCAGGAGGAAGGCAACGGACATCTGCTCACTGCTCCTAGGCGGGACCTCTGTGGGTAAGGTCTCCAACTTCCACTTCCTGAGAGTCAACATCATGGAGGATCTGACCTGGAGCGTCCACATCAGTGAGTCAGTGAAGAAGGCCCAGCAGAGACTTTACTTCCTGAGAGTTCTCAGGAGGAACAACATCCCCCAAAAACTGCTGGTGTCCTTCTACCACTGCTCAGTTGAGAGCATCCTGTCATACTGTCTGTGTGTGTGATTTTCAAGCTGCACTGTGGCACAGAGGAAGAGGCTCCAGGGGGTCACAAAAGGCAGTACAGAAAATCATTGGCTGCCCTATCCCCTCTCTGGAAAACCTTAATAGTTCCCACTGCCTCAAAAAGGCCAAAACTATCCTACAGGACTCATCACACCCTGGTCACACACTATTCAAACTACTGCTGTCAGGTAGGAGATACAGGTCCATGAAAACCAGAAAAAACAGACTACAAAACAGCTTTTATCCAACAGCCATATGTGCATTGAATCGTGCTACCTGAGCATAATTCTCACCGCTTACCTTTGTAAAAGGGCTATGTGAACTTTTTGACTGTGAATGTATGTATGGGTGTGTCTCCTATGTGTTTTTAGTGTTAATATGTATAGAGTAGTTTTTATTTAGGTATTTATTTACATATCTACTACCTCAGCAGATGCTTTGCACTGAATAAGGACCGCACTTAATTTCATTGTACCTGTTACAATGACAATAAATCTATTCTATTCTATTCTATTCTATTCTATTCTTAGTCCAGTCCAGTTTAAGATGGAGATGGCAAGACTCTGTCTGTTAACTGAAGTTTGTGGTGTAAAGGGTGAAGAGGAAAGGAGAGAGGACAGTCTCTTGTGGGGCCCCGCATCTGTTGCTGACCGCTGCATCTGACACACAGTGCCGCAAACGCAAGTATTTTGGTCAGCCAGTGAGGTAATCCACAATCCAGGACAGAAGGGGGAGATCCACCAGCATCGCTGTCAGCTTGTCACCCAGTAGAGCAGGCCTGATGGTATTGAAAGCACTGGAGAAGTCAAAGAACGTGACCCTCACAGTGCTCCCCGGCTTGTCGAGGTGGGCGTAGACATGGTTCAGCCAGTAAATGATGGCATCCTCAACTCCAATCCGGGGCTGGTAGGCAAACTGGAGGGGATCCAGGTGAGGCCTGACTTTAGGCCTGAACTGATCCAGGATGAGTCTCTCCATGGTCCTCACGATATGTGACATCAGTGCCACCGGTCAGTAGTCCGAGAAACCACTGGGCTGCGGCATCTTTGGCACTGGAGCGAGGCAGGGCGTCTTCCATATCACAGGGACCCTCTGGAGGCTCAGGCTCATGTTGAAGACACAATGAAGCACTCCACAGAGCTGTTCGGCGCAGGCTCTGAGAACCTGTGGGCTGACACCTTCAGGGCCTGCAGCCTTACCGGCGGGGAGTTTGCTCAACTCCTAACATGAAGAGGCGTAAACGTGCAGGTCAAGTAGGTGGAGAGTTAGAGTCCATAGTGAGAGGAGGACAGGTAGCATGGGAGCCAGAGGAGGTGTAAGGAGTGGGGGATGGGTGTGAGGGGCTCATAAAGTTGGATGAGGTGCTATCAGGAGGAGGAGGGGGGATCAGAAGCGGTGGTGGCTGGAGACATTCAACAGGAGAGTCAGCAGGGCCAGGGCTGCAGTGTCAAACCTGTTGAAGAACAGATTTAACTCATTGTCCCTAGCCACACCACCATCAGCTCCACTGTTAGTTAGTCTGAAACCAGTGATAGTCCTCATACCACTCCAGACGTGTTGTTTTATGCAGTTTAATAGAATTATGTCTCCATGTGAGTTTGTGTATGCTTGTGGCAGTAGACAGCATGGGGATGTGGGCAGATTTAACCCGTGCATTTGGGACACATGTAGATGTGACTGCAGACCATGGAAGTCTAAATATTACCATCTGCTCCTGGCATAAACAGTCTTCCGTTCTCTCTGTGGAAGCTCAATTTTCAGTGTTGTTTCCAGAGCAGCATAGAAAGCTGCAGTGGTTGTGCAGTGGCAGTATTAATTAGTATTAACAGCAAAAGCAGAAGGACCAACTAACTAAGGTAAAACCACCATTGTTAAGACAAAATAGTGTGCTTCATACTTTTCAAGGAACCTTTGACATGAATTAATGGTAACCTTCTTTGATCAATACTTAATTTTAGTTAATTAAACTTTATTTAATAGTTAATTTATTGTTAGGTCTTTTGGTCCCTGAACCTAACCAAGTAGTTATATTGCCTAAACTCAAGCAAACTCCTGCCATATGATTAGGTTTCAGTGTGTGTGTCAAACTGACCATTGCATCTCAATTCCTTCAAACACGCCATATCACTTTGGAACAGTGGGATACAAGTGTAGAGGTCAGTGACCATGTTTTTGGAGTGGAGTCCATCTATCCATCCATCTATCCATCCATCCATCCATCTTCTTCCGCTTATCCAGGGCTGGGTCGCGGGGGCAGCTGCCTGAGCCGGGACACCCAGACTTCCCTCTCCCCGGACACTTCATCCAGCTCTTCTGGGAATATCCCAAGGCATTCGCAGGCCAGCTGAGCAACACAGTCACTCCAGTGTGTCCTGGGTCTTCCTCGGGGTCTCCTCCCGGCGGGACATGCCAGGAACACCTCCCTAGGGAGGCATCCCGGGGGCATCTGAAACAGATGCCTGAGCCACCTCAGCTGGCTCCTCGCGATGTGGAGGAGCAGCGGCTCTACTCAAAACTCCTCCCGGGTGACAGAGCTCCTCACCCTATCTCTAAGGGAGCGCCCACCACCCTGCGGAGGAACCTCATTTCGGCCACTTGTATCCGGGATCTTATTCTTTCTGTCATGACCCAAAGTTCATGGTCATAGGTGAGGGAAGGAACGTAGATTGACCAGTAAAACGAGAGCTTTGCCTTTTGGCTCAGATCTCTCTTCTCCATGACAGACCGATATAATGACCACATTACTGTGACCGCTGCACCGATCCGCCTGTCAATCTCACACTCCACCCTTCCTCACTCGTGAACAAGACCCCAAGATACTTAAACTCCTCCACTTGAGGCAGGAGCTCTCCCCCAACCTGGAGGGAGCAAGACACCTTTTTTCTGGTTGAGAATAATGGCCTTGGACTTGGAGGTGCTGATTCTCATGCCAGCTGCTTCACACTCAGCTGCAAACCGCTCCAGGACATCCTGGAGGTCCTGGACCACATCATCCACGAAAAACGGAGATGAGATCCAGCAGCTCCCAAAGCAGAGCCCCTTCTGTCCATAAAAATAATGAACAGAACCAGTGACAAAGGGCAGGTCCTGCCAGAATCCAACATGCACTGGGAACAGGTCTGACTTGCTGCCGGCAATGCGAACCAAGCTCCGGCTCCATTCGTACAGGGACCGTACAACCCTTAATAGAGGGCCTCCGACCCCATACTCCTGGAGCACCTCCCACAGAGTGCCACGAGGGACAGGGTCGAATGCCGTCTCCAACTTCACAAAACACATGTGAACTGGTTGGGCAAACTCCCATGAACACTCGAGCACCCTGCGGAGAGTATAGAGCTGGTCCAGTATTCTGCAGCAAGTACGAAAACCGCATTGTTCCTCCTAAATCCGAGGTTCGACTATTGGCCGAATTCTCCTCTCCAGTACCCTCGAATAGACTTTCCCAGGGAGGCTGAGGAGTGTGATCCCCTGATAGTTGGAATAGACCATCCGGTCCCCTTTTTTGAATAGGTTTGCCAGAATTTCTTCGAGGCCAAACGGTAGTCCTTCTCCACGGCCTCCCCGAACTTTTCCCAGACCCGAGTTTTTGCTTCCACGACTGCCCGTGCTCTTGGCCTGCCGGTACGCGTCAGCTGCCTCAGGAATCCCCCGAGTCAAGCAGGCTTGATAGGATTCCCTCTTCAGCTTGACAGCATCCCTTACTTCCGGAGTCCACCACCGGGTTCAGGGATTGCTGCCACGACATGCACTGGAGACTTTACGGCCACAGCTCCGGACAGCCGCGTCAACAATGGAAGTGAAGAACATGGTCTATTCAGTCTCAATGTCCCCAGCCTCCCTCAGGATCTGGTCAAAACGATCCCGGAGGTAGGAGTTGAAGACCTCCCTGACAGAGGGTTCCACCAGATGCTCCCAGCAGACCTTCACGATTGGATCTGCCAGGTCTGTCCAGTTTCCTCCCCTGCCAGCGGATCCAACTCACCACCAGGTGGTGATCAGTTGACAGCTCAGGCTCTCTCTTCACCTGAGTGTCCAAGACATATGGCTGGAGGTCAGATGACACGACTGCAAAGTCGATCATTGACCTCCATTCTAGGACATCCTGGTGCCAAGTGTGCATATGGACACCCTTAAGTTTGAACGTGGTGTTTGTTATGGACAAACTGTGACTGGCACAGAAGTCCAGTAACAAAACATCACTCGGGTTCAGATCAGGGAGGCTGTGCCTCCCAATCACACCTCTCCAGGTAACACTGACGCTGCCCACATAAGTGTTGAAGTCCCCCAATAGAACGACAGAGTCCCTCGTCGGAGCACCTCCCGTAGCCCTCCCAGGGCCTCCAAGAAGGTTGGGTACTCTGCAATGCTATTCGGCCCATTAAGTCGAAACAACAGTGAGAAATCTATCCCCGACCCGAAGGTGCAGGGAAGCGACCCTCTCATTCACTGGGGTGGCAGCTAAGCTGGGGAGCTATAAGCAAGCCCACACCAGCTTGGCGCCTCTCACCGCGGGCAACTCCAGAATAGAAGAGAGTGCAGCCTCTGTCAAGGAGTTGGGTTCCAGAGCCCAGACTGTGAGTGGAGGTGAGCCTGATTATCTCTAGCCGATACCGCTAAACCTCCTGCACTAGCTCAGGCTCTTTACCCCCCAGAGAGGTGGCTAGAGTCACCGTCCGAAGATTGGGTCATCGGGGCCCACGACTGCCACCCAAATCACACTGAACCCTCCTGCGGGTGGTGGGCCTTCTGGAGGGTGGGCCCACGTCGCTCAATCCGGCCACCAGGCACTTGCCTGCATGCCCAAAACCCAGGTCTGGCTCCAAGGTGGGGCCCCACCTGACGTACACTTCCTTGTTGTTTTTCTATTCATTATGGGCTTTGGAACCAATCTTAGTCTGACCCGTTACCTAGGACATGTTTGCCTTGGGAGAACCTACCAGGGACATTAAGCCCTGGACAACATAGCCCCTAGGATCATTCAGATCCTCAAACCCCTCCACCACAATAAGGTGTTGGTTCAAGGAAGAGTTGGAGTGTCATGGGAAATCCAGAAAACTCAATCTTTGATGTGCCACTGAGGAAATTAACTTCTAAAGCCCTGTGGTTTGATTCTCATAAGAGAAACCATGACATATCTCTTTGGAGTAAAACAAAATATAGAAACAATTGTCAAGCCCTCATCCGAGGATCGTAACTGCGATTTGTCAGACTCTTTGAGTGCATAAGTGCTATGATTGAAGTGCTAACAATACGAACATACAAGTACATACATTTTTTGTGTGTGTGGGGGGGGGGATTTGAGACGAAGTCTGATCAGATGAGTCTTGAGTTTTTTGCAGGAGATGGAGAGCGATTCTGTTGTCCAGACATTGGTTGAGAGCTCGTTCCACCACTGAGGTGCCAAAACAGAGAAGAGTTGCGACTTCGCTGAGCGGGCTTTGTTTGCTCTCAGCAATGGGGGTACCAGTTGGCCAACTGATGCCAATGAGAGAAGTGCTCGAGCTGGGGCATGTGGTCTGACCAGCGTTTGTAGGTAGGCGGGTGTCGTTCCGTTGATGGCTTTGAAGGCCAGCACCATCGTTTTGAATCGCTGCAGCTGCGGCGTTCTAGATATGCTGCAAAGGTTTAGTTGCAGAGGTTGGGAGTCCATCCAAGAGGGAGTTGCAGTAGTCCAGCGCTTGGACCAGGAGTTGTGTTGCATCTTTTGTGAGGAAAGGCCGGATCCTGCAGATGTTGTAGAGGGCAAATCAGCAGGATTGGGCCACAGTAGTGATGCTGGGGGTGCAGGACAGTCCGTTGTTGAGGATTATGCCCAGGTTCCTCGCCATTGTATGTCAATCACTGTTGAGGATGTCATGGTATCTTCTTCATTATGGGAGGCTGTTGAAAACATTGAAATATGTGCTCATACACACTGAAATACATGCACATACACATTGAAAATGTTCACACACACATTGACAATGTGCATGTACCCGTTGAAAATGTGCACACATACATTGACATGACACAGCAGGATATAGGCTACTTTGTTCGGTTCATTTGGTTCTGTTTGCAGCTCTTTGGACTGGTACTGCCTCCGTGTCCATGTCTGCTGCTGCTGCGGTGGTTTCGTCCGCTGCTGCCCACCTTGTGCCGGCTGCTGCGGCCTCTTTCCCCTCCATGTATTCTGCCCTCACCTCCTCTGCAGCTGCTGCACAACTTTCCTCCGGGCTCTCCTGCTGCTGGTGTTCCTTCATTAAGATTCGGTCATTGATCCCTCCCAGGTCCAGGATGTTATAGCAGACACTGGCCGTCTTCCGTAAAGCCTGTGACGGAGTACACCCTCAGCATCCAGACCGGGACGTCCTCGCCGTACTTGGTGTTGTTGTAGTACATTACATACTCTGGTTTTGCCTTCGCCCCACTAATAATAATTAATTTAATTAATTCACAATTGATCTACTTTTTGCTAAATGTTGGCTATTTGATCTCTCCGATTTTCGTTAGTGTTATATTTTCTCTTGAAATTTTCCTCGATTCCTAATACACAAATTTAGCCACGAATTGAGCCAGCCTTTGCTGTCAAATGGTGAATAATCTACACTGTTGGGTTCATATATTTGTTAATCTGATTCTGATGGAGTCAGTGCCTCACCAGCCATGAACCTCACCACATGTCACTGCGGCCGACAGCGACAGTAACTGGTTTTGAGTAATAAAATGCCTGTTTGAGCCCAACCGCTCGTCGTCCTTCTAACGTCTGGTAGGATGCTACACTAATTTTGATAAAAAATTAATAAATAAATGATAAATAAATAAATGTATATTTGATCAAAATGATTTGGCGACCCCTAGAAATCATCTCACAACCCCAATTGGGGTCAGGACCCCAAGGTTGAGAATGGCTGCCTAAACCTATGGAGAGAGAAGAAGCCGTCCAAGATGGCGGTGCCTTCCGGTTACATTGAAACAACTTCCGGGCGCATTGACATTTCACATGCACACTCAGATGCCCACCCACCCACCACACACACACACACACACACACACACACACACACACACACACACACACACAAGTAGCAAGTAGTAGTGGTAGGGTGTGGAAATTTTCAATGCGTGTGTGCACATCATGTCAATGTATGTGTGCACGTTTTCAATGGGTACATGCACATTGTCAGTGTGTGTGTGCACGTTTTCAATGGGTACGTGCACATTGTCAATGTGTGTGTGAACATTTTCAAGTGGAGATGTCATTCTGAGATGTGCTTCGCAAAGTGGGTGTTGGAGGAGGATGGGGGAAAAGAGAGGAACAGTTGGGTGTTATCAGCATAACAGTGTAGGAGAATCCATTTGGTGTGATTGCAGAGCCTAGTAATCTAGTGTATAGTGAAAACAGAAGCAGTCCTAACACTGAGCCTTGAGGGACACCAGTTTCTAGAAAGCAGGGTTGGGACAAGAAGCTGTTCAATGCGACCTGAAAGGTGTGATTTGTCAGGTATGATGTGAATCAGATTAGAGCAGAGTCAGCAATGCGAAGTTTAGCCTGAGTGGAGAGGAGGATTTGGTGGTTGACTGTGTCAAACGCAGAGGATAAGTCGAGGAGAATGAGGACTGACAAGTTGGCCCAGGCTCTGGTGGCACCAAGCAACTCAAGTCATTGTGAGGAGGGCCATTTCAGTGGAGTGACCAGCCCTGAAGCCTGACTGATTAGAGTCAAGGTCATTTTCTGAAAGATAGGAGGACAGTTGCTTGTAGACTGCACATTCCAGGGTTTTAGAGAGGAATGAAAGAAGATACAGGTTTGTAGTTTCGGATGTTAGCTGAGTCTAGGGTGGCTTTCTTTAGGAGTGGCTTTACTGTGGCTGTCTTGAAAGGGAGGAGGGAATCAGGTCCAGGGAACAGGTGGTGGCATGGTTAGACATCACTAGTGTGAGAACATCCCCAGAGGAGAGAGGACTGAAGTGGGTGAGGCCATCGGAGGTGACGGTCGGAAAGGTGCTCTCTGGATGGGCATAGGAGTAAATACATTTTCTGGTATCCCCAATACTATTCATCCATGGGATTAGTCAGGCAAATGTCTCAACTTCTGTCCTGTGTAAAGCGTAGCTACAGTAGGCTCCTGAAGTACTTAAAAGTACTAAAGTACTAAAGAGAGGTGTCACTGTTTCAGCTAACTTCCTGTGCAGTTTGAAATCCCCTCCCCTGCTCTCTGTGTGTTCACAGGCAGACAGGACAGCCTCTTTATGGAGTTGTCTGTCCTTGGATAAAGTGGGCAGGGATACCAGAAAATGTATTTACTAATTTATTGCTATAGCTAAAAAAAAAAAAAGAAAGAAACTCTCTTCTTTTTCAATACTGAATAAACAAACTGACCTTAAAGGACAAGGCAATTTTTACTTCTGGCAGACCCTTCCACCTTTCCAGCTTTGAACAGTTTTCTGGTTACCTTTTTTTCCCCTGAGAACAGCTTCTTTATTCACTAATGGTTTGCATTGTGACCTCATTAATATTGTAAATATAAACATTCGGAGTTTGAATTTGTTCTGCAAAGCTATATAGTGCCCTGTTAACACTTATTTTATTAAAATGATATCACTTATTTTTAAATGTATTCATATATTTATACTATTATATTAATTTACTGCTCAGTATTTAGAAATCCCAACTAATGTGTTTATAACAATATACAATTATAATGATGTGTGTGTACAGCAGATGCACAGTTATATATACAGCAATATTTGTGTTGGTATTTTCAGTGCTAAAAGTGGGTCAGTTCACTCTGAGGCACTGCAATCTGTTTTCATATGTAAATGAAATTTTTATGACTCCACAGATGTTGCAATGCAGGTTTAGGAAGGAGAGCAAACAGCTGTAGCAGGCACCCGCATGCACGCATGCACACATGCACGCGTTTGCGTACACACGCATGCACGCACATACATGCAGAGTCAGGAGTAAAGATGAGGGCTGTTGAAGGACCTGTCAGAGGTAGGTCACTGGGTTGGTGTGAGGAAAAAAGGCCACAGGTTCACTTTCATTCTGAGGCACACAGTCAAACTCTTGCTGATATACTGCAGAATGTGATCAGACATTCACTGTGTGTGTGTATGTATCATTGGTACTTGGTCATAGTAGCATCAGATTAAGATATCACTAGTGATGAGCATTTCAAGCAAAAATGTGATTTCATGAGTGCTTGAATATTTGAAGATCTGCTGCTTTGTAGTATGTCCTGAAGCATACAGTGGCACTTGTTTACTTGTTTTACCAAGACCTGTATATAACACAATTTCTTAAAAAGTATCATTTATTTTTTTCCAGACAAAACCGTAGTTGTATGAACTATTTCTTTAATTTGCCTTAATGTAAAATTCCACTTCATTGGTGAAAGTATTTTTTGAGTTTTAACATGTATGTCAAAGCAAGAGGAACAAGAAAAGATGTATTACATCTAATCGGGTTCAGTCATTCACCCCTAACAACCAAGTGTGTGCAGGGTGGTGAGATATATCATTATGCTTGTGCTGACTGTGGTTAAACACTCTCACCACCCTATTTCTGGTCTTATGTCTTGCAGAAAATCCTTCCCATCGCAGCACGCTACCCTCGCATCCTTCGCCGCTGTCTATGTTTCGGTGAGTAATGATTTGAGCCCACGCAAACACTTACCCTGCTCGCCCTCTCATCAAGAACCAAATTAAAGAGAAGTTAATGAAGCAAAATATTTATAGGAGGATGATGGAATTGGCCAACAGTAACACTGATGCATGGTTCAATCCTATACTATTTTTGCTCCACCATGTAGAAATCAATAAAGTGTCAACTTTTCTTGAATAAAGATAAAACACTGACTGCTAAAATAGGTAAAACAGGAGCAAGCTGTAACACATTGAACCCAACACTGAAAACTCACCTGCAAATATCAACACCAGTCAGATTAGATGCTAAATGGTATGGTCTTTATTCTTTAGAATCAGAATCAGAATTCCTTTACTGTCCTGCAAATGGGGAAATTTCTTTGCCAAAGCAGCCAAAGGACAGTAGTATTACAAAAAACAATAATAGTAAAAAATAAACAATATCATATAAAGGTAAGAAATGAAATTGACTTGTATATATTTATAAACATCATTGTGTACAATATGAACATGTAATTATAAACAGTATGGCAGTGTATTGGTATTTACAAATAATCCATATTGCTATTCCAATACTGTCCAGTGCAAACCAAAATGAGAAATGAGTTATGTATAGAAACACCACTGTAAACAAAATGCTGCCTGTTTTATTTGTTTATTCTGTTTTTGGCATTTATTAATATCACAATACAAGTTAAGTCATTAAAAGGAAGACAAATGAGATATGACAAGGCAAGAGTGAGGATCAACATAAAAGAAATACAGATAAGCTTAACGAACTGACAAGAGGTGTATGAGTAAAACTGAAGAAATACAAAAACAACAACAGGAAACGACAACAAACAACTTCTATAATAATAATAATAGTAACAATAATAATAATAATAATAATAATAATAATAATAATAATAATCATACACTTCGTTTATACAGCACTTTTCTGAACCAGGGTTACAAACTGATGCACAGAAAAAGGAAAAAATGAAACAACACAAGGTTTATTAATGACCGGAGAATAAAATAAAGATGAAAATGTTACATGACAAGAGTAGATGATGAAACCCAGGAACTCCTATTTAAGAATTCATGAATGCCTTCCTACTAGTGCAGTGCCCATATGAAATATACCACAAATATGTTTAACAAACCATTTTATTATTACTTATAATGCAAATATAAATTGTTTGCTAAATATGTGCATACATTTTAAAATTTTACAAAGTTATATGTAACTATTTACATTTAAATACAGGCAATGCTCAGGTCTGCCTGAGCTCCTTCCAACTGAATGAAGAGCTGCACTGCCTGCTCCACATTCAGCAGTCTCCTCATTGTTTTGACTCATTAAACAAAAAAACAGCTCCACTACACACTACATCAAACACTACATAACACACAAACTAAACTCTTCAAACACGCTAAATGTCACAAATCTCTCAACTCTCAATATCGCTGTCTCTACACCAACCGTCGTTGCCTGTCATTCATCCGCCCACATCCCTCTCAACAACCAAACTTGCTGCTTGGACACTTTCGTGACCAAAGCCCATTTGTACCATTTCTACTTGCACCAGACACAAAGCAAATGTGACAGCAATGTTCGCGAAAAAGCGTGGCGGACATTATTTACCCAAAGTCCGGTTTTGGACCTGCCGGTGCGCCCGTCGACTGGGGAGGTGGGCCGTGTGGTGTAGTGGCCAGCAGCTAGCAACACACGAACATCCACAGATTCCGATTCCACTTTGTTGTTCGCGCCTCTGGATCTCCTCAGACCTGAACAGACTCGGCCCGGACTCGTTTAGTCTCATTAATCCACAACAGTCAGTTTATATTCACAGAACAGAACGGGACCGAACCGCCAGCAAAATCCCGGTCCAGCTCGCGCTGCTGCAAGTATAAAGCCACATGTTGTCATGGCTTTGAGCTCTGCAGTGACTCTGGTGCACACATGGCCACGGTGTGTAGTGATTGGCTCTGGTGCACACGTGACTATGGTGGCTGTGGTTAGCAATGCTAGCGGAATTGGTAAAGCATTTATTAAGTAAATTATTAACAGTATCATTGCAGTCCAAACAAATGCAACGTTGCACACCCTTGAACCAAGCAGCAGCCATGTGGAAACTCTCAGGTCAGTCTGAGCCTGATCAGCAGACACACACACACACACACACACACACACACACACACACACACACACACACAGACAACAAATAGAGATTCCTTGCTTTTATAGAGAGATAAAAAAAAAAGGATTTGAGTGTTTTAAAAGATACTGATGACGTAGCCTGTCTGATTTTGACAGTCAGAGAGCCTGATCACCTTTAGTCACAAGCTGGGATCTTGGACCAACAAGCAGAATTGCAGAGCTGTATATCATCCACCTAGCAGTGATTGGAGAAATCATATTTCTGGATGATTTCACTGTGAGGAAGCATGTACTATATAGTTGGCCCTTTATGAACCCTTGAGGGACACCGCGGTGAAAATCAAGACTTCATAACCTGGTATTTGCTATAATAACTAAAAATTATCTTTTCGACAGGTATGAACCTAATAGTTGAAGGGCAGCACTCTAAACTGCTACAAATGTTTTTGTGGCTGAAATAACTCAACATGTGTTTTGTTTTTCTTAATTGGTTGAAAAACTGCATGGGAAGTTGCCAGAGATCAAACAGCTGTTGAGAATTAATAGAATAACAGTACGGAAAACACTTTTAAAAAATGCAAAGTAATTTCTAAAATATAGGTGGAGTATTTCACTTGATACATTATTTAACAACAGTTCTGGATTTTTGGTGAGTTGCCATTGAATGACTCTACAGTGATTGGCGATAGTGACTTGCAATTACGTCAGTAGTAATTGGAGAATATGGATGGTGGCCATTACGGAGAAGATAACTACTTATTGTGATTTGTATCCACATGAATGCTAAATAATGCTGTCATGTGTCCACAGATGTACTTCAACAGCACTCTGACGGATTCATCCAAGCTGCTCAAGCCCTTGCTGGTCTTCTCCTTCACTATCTGTGCCATCATTTGTGGTCTGACCCGGATTATTCAGTACAAGAACCATGCTATTGATGTCTACCTTGGCTTCTTGCTCGGAGGTGCTATTGCTGTCTACCTGGTAGGCGCAAGTCCCATCAAACGCTTCCTTACCAATGGTTTCTCTGAACAGAACCCTCATTTTATGAAATTGAAAATAAAATTGAATCCCCCAATTCTTTTTTTAAAAAAACACACAATTATGCAAAAACTGAATTTTTTCTGTTAACTCAAATGTTCTAAAATGGTTCAACAAAGAACTCATAAAAGTAGTAGTAATAGTAATATGAGCATTAAACCAAATGTACTATACATAATGTTTCCTCTGTTGCTAGGGCTTGTATGCAGTTGGAAATTTTCAGCCAAGTGAGGAGGCCAGCACCAGCCCCCCTCCACAGATTCACCACCCCCCCTGCTCCTTGCCCCACATAAGCCAGGAGGCTGTACTCCACCACCTGCAAATGAAAGCAAGCATGGCCGGTGAGCCGGGCATGCACACCTCCCATTCTGAGGGCCTTCTTCATCGAGCCCTTCAACAGCAGAGACCTGAGGACAGTCTGAAGCGCTCTAGTGCAGATGTCGAGGTGATCTCCCCCCGCAGCCCTGTGAACAAAGATGCCATGGTGACCTTTAGTCACACCCTACCTCGGGTCCACACCCCCCAGGCCATGGCAGCATACGAGGAAGCTGCCAGACGTCACGCTGCCACCCTCCACCATGCCTCCATGGACTCCAGCCGCTCCAAGCAGCTTCTGTCTCAATGGAAAAGTAAGAACAGCAACCACAAATGCTCCCTGCAGGTCCCCGACTCCTTCTCCTCCTCTGTAGACTCGTCATCTGGTCAGTCCTCCCAGCATCCACATCACCATGGCAGCATGGAGCTCAGGTCTAGCTCTGAGCCATCAGCTATGGGTCTGAATGGAGGCTTTGATAGCCATGCATACATGTCCAAACTGGCCACAGGTACAAGTACTACCCTGCCCAGTAACTGTAGTGGTATCACCGGAGGTACCAGAATATCCATGCAATCTAGACCTGGGTCGTCGCAGCTGGTCCACATACCAGAGGAAGCTCAAGAGAATTACAACACCAACTCCCCTAGGATGAGGGTTGTAGGAGGAAGCGAGGGGATGTCAACATTAAATAGTACAGCTCAAGCTAACTGGCAAAGAGCAGCAGAGAAGACAACAGCCTGCAGGACTGACAATAACGGGCAGAACACCCAGCCACGAATCATGCAAGTGATTGCTATGTCCAAACAGCAGGGCCTACTACAGACCCACTCCAAGAGTTTAGATGAGAGCAGCATTGGCTGTGGCACCAATGGAAGTTGCCAGGGATCTACTCGCTACAGAGCGCTAACTGATCAAGACCCCACCAACACCACAGGTCCCAGTTCACTGGGTAGTACCACAGGTAGTATTTCAGGGAGTACTGGAGCAATCATCAGAGTAGAAGCCCACCCTGAAAACAGCAAGCCAGTGATCCAAGCTCCATCCACAGATGGAAGCGGATCCTGGAGATGGCGGTCCCTGGATCATGGCACTGGGGTTGGTGGAGGTACAGGGACTGGTGGACCAGGAGGGGGAGGTGGAAGTTTGAAGCAATCCTTTGACCTCAATGATTTAAACAGAGATTCTGAAAGCTCAGACTCGATACGTGAAGGGTCCATTGACAGGAAGCGTGCCAATCACATCGTTACCACCACTGCCACTGTTAGCACCCCTCCTATAGTTACTGTTCACACCCAGAGCACTGGCCAGTCCGAACAGAGGCTCCACCCGCAGGGACTCTCTACCATAAGGGTGACTCCTGGGGATGGTAGTGGTTCTGGATCCGGTGGAGGTGGTGGGGGAGGGGGTGGTGGAGAAACCGGTTCAGAGACCCCCTCAATTACCTCCAGCCGTGAGTCCACACTGCAGAGAAAAGGCAATAACATCATCCTGATTCCAGAGAGAGCAAACAGTCCTGATAACGCCCGAAACATTTTCTACAAGGGAACATCAATAACCCCTGTTTTCAGAGACTAACATACTAACACGAAAAACATATGAAGAAGATGTAGCTACTAATAAAAGACAGTTGGATTTTCAGTGAACCCTTTATCTGTGACAGCAGTTAATATTATCTGTATATATATCATTATAACTTTAAAAGAAAAGGTTTTAATCAGCATGCCATTTTTTTTATGTCTTTACACTCAATCACAACCTTTTACGTGCTGTAGAAATAATCATTGTGTACTCTGTGGTCACTCTAAGGAAAACCTAATGTAGTGTCGATGCTGTGCCAGTGCTTTGGGAAAAGGAGAACTTTTTTAAACAGTTCTGTATGTTTTTGATATAAATCATCACAAAAAAAGAAAAAAAATGCACAGTAGCATTGAAACTGTAGCAAAAGCAGCAAATACAGCAAAAAAAAAGTATCATAGCTGTGAAACCACTGTTTACTTCCCCACACTGTAAATACTGTGTATGTTTGAAAAGGGTGCTACATCAGAAAAATGCTATTTCCGATAAAACATATTTGATTTGAATAGATAGATAATTAATTATTTTACAAAGAGTGAACAACAATGACATTAATATGTCACAGAGGTATGTTTTCTATTTTGTCTCTTACTGTACAGATACCACATACTCAACAGAATACTGTTTTAAACCATAAGTGTGCTTAGCATTCCTTCTGTAGCTATGAAGTCAAATATGCTGTGACTTGCACTGAAATACGCGTTTACTGTACCTTGTATACTGTAAACCCTGACCTTATCTTTATATCCTGTACTTACATTTGATGTCCATCCCATATCTACAGCACAAAAAGCAGAAAAACAGTGGAACGTTATACTTATTTATATCACAAGATAATTAGTACATTGTCCTTAATCAATGCAATACTTGACCTCAAGCTTCCCAAATGAATTTGGCAGGTTTCAGTGTGCTTAAAAGCTCCTTGTAGTTTTCTGATGAACATGTTGTGAAATATACTTGCTGCTGTCAAATCCACAGCCAAATGCTAAGTTGAACAGAGTCACAAAGTGGGGTAGTTATTTGGGGGGCAACTTGGGATCTGAAATAAAACCATGTCTATGCATTTTTCGCACTGAAATGACTGGCAAACTGGCACTACTGGCAAACACTTAAAAGGCTCGGATGGGATATGACAGTGTTGGGCAAGTTACTCAGGAAGTGTAACATGTTCCCTTTTTTACTTATTGCTGCATTAAAAAGTAATCCAAATACTTTACTTACTACTTGGTATCGAAAGTGATTAGTTATGCTCATTAACATTCTGTATTACATTTACAAAAATATCTACTACTAATAATAATACTACTGATAATAATGATAATAATAATAACAATCTCCTCCATGTTATAACTTAGCAATGAGCTACTTTAGATCGTTTCCATTTAGCGCCTTCCACAACTGTGCCCTGCTCTGAAATCCAGTTTCTGTTGTTAGCAGGAGTACACGCTGCTTCACGGGCAGTAGACGTCTCACTGTCAGCACCGGTGTGTTTTTTTGACAAGCTTCACTCAGCTTTACTACCATGTCAGATGCTTCGTTAATTTGGATGTCACTGTTTTTTCATGGATGAAAGCATATTATTGCTTGCGCAAATTCTGCAACAAACCACAATGTTCTTGTCTATCTTCAACGGAGATATATTCACTGATACTGACCGGTCTGTCCCATCCAACCTTCAGCTTTTTGCTAGCAATGGACGTGACCTGCCCTGACCTGCTGCACATACACATCACCATAAGACAACCTACATAGGACAAAAAACATATTATGTTCTGGCAGCAATACATTACTTAACAATAGTAACTGTGATATTATTACCGATTTTGAAATTAATTCCTTACACAGCATGTTACTAGGTAAAGTAATAATATTACTGCAATATATGATTGCATAATGGGTTACTGTCCAACACTGAATATGAAATGGTCCCAGTCGAATCACTAAAAGATAAACAACTGCCATATCAACCCAAAATAAGAACATTTCTCATGAACAAAGTTGAAATAATGAAATTATGGCCAAAACATAAACACACTAATGCCTCCCATGTTTCTATGGTGAGGGGACTGAACATCTGGGAAGAGTAATTTATCATATGGAATACATATGTCCGTTTTATCTCTGTGTTTGCATCAGGGATACTTGGTTGGTTGGTTGTGCATAGCCTAGCTTAGCATGAAGAGCTAGCTGTCTCCAGTGCTTTTACCAGGTGTTGGTGTTCCAAATTTAGAAATGTTGCTTTGTTATGTTACACAAGTTGCTGCAAGGTTTTTTCCACAGTTTGTGTAGGCCATCTGTTCCCCCCGTCTTTTTGCTAAGCTAAGCTAAACGTATCATGGTTCTATTTTTGGACTGAATGCACAGAGATAACACGGATATTGGTCTTCTGTTCTGACTCTGGTTCAGCTAGCAAAGTAATGTATTTCCCAAAATGTTGCACTGTTTTCTAATCACCTCTTTCTTAAAAAACAAAACAAAATATTAAAAACATATTTTTTATCCTAGTTATTTTAAGCAGAATGCTCTGTAAATCACATTGTGCTTACCATAGTAGCACAAATAAACTTGATTTGTCGTAGCATATATTTATAGGTGCTACATGTAGCATTTGACATAAATATACAACATTGCTGTTAAATTAATACCCCAGTCTAATTATCATCATCAGAAGAAAGCCTTTTGGCATCATAGGCTTTGCTGATCAGAATAAGCCTGTTTCATGTGATTTTTGCTGGGATTAGCAGTCCATCATCTGTAATATATACTGGAAGAGAAGCACCTTTTTCCAGCTTTGAGCTGTAATTTCCATTTGTGCCATATAGCAACCAGCAGACTTTCTACCAAATCCAACCTAGTGAGTCAAATGTTATGTAGAGGCCAGTAGAGGCTGCCAGTTCTCCAAGAATGACTAGTCTGTTTAAGATTGAAGTTGTCTCATATGATTTTTGTTGAATGAGTACATGAGGTTAGTGACAGTTTCTCAGTTGAGAAATGCAAAATTGTTTGCCAACAGCAGTTTACATTATGAAGCATACCATTATTAGCCTATCAGTGGTTATATAGGCATTCACTATATATAATTTAACACCCCAATTTTGGCACCAAATACAAATATTGTGCCAAAATGACTGTGAGAAAATCTGCCAAAGCTAGAGTTTTTCATTGGAAGAGATATTAACTATCAGATGTAATTTTCAGTATTTGTATAGCAAGCTTGCATTATATTGTACATGATATTTCTATACCCCATGAACATCTGCATGGTCACTTTTATATAGTCAATATCAAGATTTTTATCAGACGTATTTCATAGTAAGAGTTATATGACAATCTTTTTTAACCAAGTACTGTTGCCCCTTCATGTGATACAGGCTCTTTGTGTTTTTAACCTAACTGAAGCTGCCACACACTCTGCAACATATTCATTTCACAAGTGTACATAATTTAGCAAACATGTAAAAAAATATATCTGAGGTTTGGATTCAGCTCAATCAGTCACTGAAACAGAAAATATTTATTTTAGAAGGAATTCAGGTGGTTTCAATGTTTTAAATACAGTTTTTTGTGTAACTGTCATCTTTTGAGTGTGTCCGTGCCTCAAGCACTTCACTGCACCTCAGAATCATTTCTTGTGGCCACTTTTATCCCAATGTTTATAGGTACACTAGTTTCAATCTCTCTTAACATTTCTAAACATGAAACATTAGAGAAACATTGTTCTGGTCCCATCCAAGATTTAATTTTAGCTAGAATTATCGAATGTTGCTGTCTTTTCACTGTAGACATGCTGTCCTGCTAAGCCATTAGTTGCATTCCCAACTGTCTCTCTGAGGTGCATTTTAGAGAGACAGCTTCCCTATCAAATAAACACTTACACACTGCATGAAAAGTGGGATTTTCGTCCCTGTAAATGCCTGGAAATCTCCCTTACTTTCGGCAGTTAACAACAATTTACAGCCCATGAACGTCACATTGGTCTGTGCCACATATTGACAGAAAGGAACCATGACATATGTGGAGCTCACAGGGGTGCTAATGGTTCCAATTAGCATATGAATAGCAGCAAAACCACAACAGAACAACAGTTCACAGTGCATTAGTGATAAAACACTGCTCCACGCCATTAACTCTCTGCTTCTTCTTCCTCATGCTCCGGTCTACCCAGAAGTGTAAAAACTCTGAAAGGTCATGATCTCTCACATGTAATAAGAATTGCTTTTCAACTTCATTTAAAACGTTCAGAACCCATAAAATTAGATTTTAAAGTCACACATTTTAAACAGAAATGATTTATACATTTTAATATCCTGTTTATCTCAAAATATGTCATGCAAATTTTAACTTCTTAAGAACTGGTGTAAGAACTGGTGTTTTGTCTTTAATTTGTTCCCAGGAGAGAAACATTGAATAAATAAATAATTTTGTCTATCTTTTTTACATAGCATTGGCCATAGCTAATGACATACACAGTAATTAATCTAGCCTACTTTCATTAAATAAATCAATTCAAGCTAAAATTAAAGAGTCTATAATTAGGCTATACTGAGCCTGATATATTTATACCAGAGATTTCCTTAAAATTAAGTTAATACCTTTCAGAAAAATGTTACCTGGGATAAAACTCCCCCTACTGCCTTAATTTGCATTTGTATAGCTCACAGCATTTTCATTTACATTGTAAAGCCTCCCCTAGAATTAGGGGGAGGAGGGTCATGGGGGGACAAATGCCAAGCAAGGCCTACGTCAATTTCCGACAATTTACGGCAGTTTTCGGTGTTGCCTGCAAATTGCAGTGTGCAGTCGTAAACCTGAACTTCCACGACAATGTGCAGTGCCACGTACTGACGAATTTCCCACTTTTCATGCAGTGACACTGGTTACCACACAGCACGATACCTGATTCAAGCTTAGAAAGATATGTATCAGTGGCTCAGCCTTGAGAGTGAAAAATCCTATTCAGTTGTTTTCTGTCAGAACTTATGCCTGCATTATACAGTCACAATCACAAATTATATGATATAAGCATGATATAACTGAGTAAGAGTTAATGTTTCTTCAGGGGAAACCACCTCTCCCAAATTATCTTTTTTTAATGCAACGCTACATGGATCGGAATAAAGACAATTATGTGATACAACATTTGTAATATATTTTCCTTTTGACTTTACTTTTCTTATTAAAAAGACCAAAACCAAGACTGTGTTAGTCCCTCTGCCATTACTCTCTGAGTTCTCTCTGTGGCTTTTAGTCCCAACCCTATTGCTTCTTACTGGAAACCAGCGCAAAATATAGTTTAATTAAAAAGGCTCTGTAATTTGGGGACTATGAGTTAAGCCAAGAAAAAAATACACGTTTGCAACATCTCCTCATACTGAAATAATTGAATAGGTTGATGTCAGCAATTTCCACAATTACATCTATCATCATTAAGATACATTCCCAAAAAAATTTGCTTTAACTATGCATTTCTGCCTGTCAGGAATCTCCCAGGAAAGTTAGGCTGACTGGGCAACCTAGTCAGGCTGAGACACCATTTCTATCTGATTTCAGGGTGTTGGTAGGCTCAAATAACTATGTTATTGTGGTAATCACTATAGTAATATGAAGATACACACACAGACATTAAAAACACACACAATACTTGTTTATTAGGATGAATTCATTGCTGGTTTGGGTCTTCATGTAAGATTGATAACATCGAGAGAAATGACACAGATTTATCCTCAATTGTTCTCTTGTGCTCTCTTACACTGAAACATAACCCACAGACTAATGCAAATCAATAATTGGCCTATTAAACTGATATCTTTTTGGCTGTTAGTAACAAAATCCAATATAGGACTAAATCACTGACTGAACTACATTCTACTGATGATTTCTTAAGCTGTGGAAAACATAAACCTATCGTAGAATTTTAAAGGAGCCTCTTTACGGTGAACAAACTATATCAGCAAGAACAAACATTTGTAGTACATGTAGTACATGATATATGTGAAACCAGCCTGTATGAAATCATGTTGTCATGTCTATCTTTACAAAGTACACAGCCTTAACATTGTCCATACTCCCTTTAGGATGGCACATAGAAATGGCAGAAATCCCCCCAGGAGTAACATATCTAACATATCAATTGGATATAAAGAAAGAATATATGCCGAGGATATTTATATTGCATTGTTTTTAACGATTCATCTGATTTAGAGTCTGTCCATAAGACCTGTGAAATCAAAGAGTGTAATGTGACACATGAGTAGAAATGTAGATCCAGTGGGTAGAATTGTGAATGGATGCTCTCTGCATGTATAGCCTCTTGTGTTGTCCCCTGATGACTAATTGTTTTGATACTGTGATCAGCTGTATGCATTCTATGCAGCAAGAAAAAAAAAATCAGAAATATAAATGTCTCAATAGTTACATTTTTGTGTAACAGTGAGAATAGCAAAGTATTGATTGCTTAAAGACAGTTGAATCTAGCAGTCACACTAAGTATTCAGAGCACGTTGATCAGGGTAGATGACAAAATTGTGCATTGTCTATATGATTGGAATAAATGTTTGCTATTGAATCAATGTACTCTCATCTATGAGACTGTTGTCATTTAATTTTCAAAGTTTGTTTTACTCTTGACCAAAAACCAGGAGCATTTTACCTGTGGAGCCTTGCGGATTATTACACTGCAAAATTTACAAATGGTTTTGTCACCTGACAAGGGTGCTAATTAAATTCATTAAATGTTATTGAACATTTTTCATTTTGAGAAACTCCTTTTATCAGCTGAGTATTGAATAATGAAATGCCTACATTTCTAAATATCTGTAATCTGGGATTTTAGTTTTCAGCATTGCATGTCCCACATTTGATTTAAAGGTCATAAAACATTTAAAATAAAAATAATAATAAAAAAACAAAACAAAACAAAACAGCCAAAGTGCTGGTAGAGAATATTTTCCTCCAAAACATAAGAGGAGAACAGGGTAAGTAGCCAGTTTTCAAATTTGATATTTTTTTTTTTTTTTACTGCAAAATCAAATTATATTAGTTTGTACTGCTCAATTAACATTTCAGTAAAGATATAAACAAAATATTTGTATGGTAGCAACAGAGAGAATAAATGTCTATATGTGCACAACATATGTGTGTGTGGCTGAAACCTCAGCAATAAGTATTATATTTATTCCATAAACGTAATACTAGTAACGGTCATCATATATTAACATGAACTTGTAGGGAAGTGTGTATGTGTGAGAGAGGGAGTGAGACGAGTCATATGCTTAAGTGTCAGGTTGGGGTATAAAAGGGGAAAGACTATGGAAAGGGAGGTGGACCCAAACGCAGTTACCGGAGGCAAGATCAGGGAAACAAAAGGCGAGCCTTTATTAACAAAAGCCAAAATACAAAAAACAAAAATAGGACAAAAGGCAAAGTAGCAAAACATCAAAACAAAGTAGCAAAATAAAACAGTTCAACAAAGTGCAAAAGAAAAAAGGCAAAGTATAAATCAAACATGGAAATCTCAAAATCAAAACATACCAAACCAGGACAGAAGCATGAACAGGAGCATGGACAGAAAACAGAAAACAATGACCAGACAAGGAGTGAGGGGAACACAGGGACTAAATACACAGACACTAATGACATGACGAGGAACAGGTGAGGAGAGAGAGGAGGAAGGAAGCCAGGTGTGATAATAAGGGGGAGGAGCACAGAGGAACAGACCAGGAGGGAACAAGACAACAGACAGAGGGAGCCAGAGGGGAGAACATAGGAGAAACTTAAAGGACACATGAGGGCATGGAAAATCAAAACATGAGACACAAGACATGGAAAAACAAAATACAACACAAGACATGATACAATGACGTAAATCAAATACAAGAAACCAAAAAACAGATACAAGAACAAACAAAACAGGAGTCATGACAGATAGACTCTATTGTAATTCAGTGTGTGCAACAAATGAACACAGAATGAAATTTCGTTTCAAGAGCTCAGCATAGAATTAAAATATGAAAGTATAAGGGGACTTCCGGTGCATCTCCATCATGGTGGCGGCATAAATAGTGAGCTCCCCGACTTTGAGTTTTAAGAGCCTGATTTATGTGTCAAATAGGCAAACAAAAGTCCGGGTAAATTTTCTCGAGAAAAGGTCATGAGTAAAACGAGATGAAAAAACGAAAAAAGTCTCAAAAACCTGAGTTACACGTGTGAGGGAACGACGAACAAAATACGTTTGCAACAGAGCTAACGGATCAGGATGATGAGCTAACCCAGTCAACAGGTGCGAGAGAGGCGAGCAGCCAAAACCAAAACTAAGAGGCACAGTCCACTCAAAGCATGGCAAACCTGCAAATAATACTTAGAGAGCTGCAAGATTTTCGTCATACCCTTCCAGACGCCATTTCCAGCAAGACTCTGGGTGTTTTATGAGGGGAAAACCTGTCTACAATACGGCAGAAGAGGCGACTAAGGACATGGCAAAGAGGGGTCTTCAGGTGGCTGTTAGCAAACCTACAGAGAGCAGACTGGAGAGGATCAAACGCCTAACCTGGCAGGTCTGCCTTGCGAGGAAGAGACAAACATTCAAGGAGATGGAACCAGGATTTACACAAAAACTGCAAACTTTCAGGAGAAATCAGGACAAGGATTAATGGCCACGGTGCTTAAAGATGAGAGCTGATCAGCTTTTGTTTATTTGGAATGTGCTCTTCTACTACTACTCCGTTTTTGTTTTTCTTTTTGTTGTTGTTTTTTTTTTTTTACCTATGAGCACATATGGACAAAGCTAACAGCAGTATCGAGGGCCCACTCCGTCCAGGAAGGAGAGGTTATCCCTCTATGGGCAAAGAATACTGCCATAAATCGCACGCGCAATAAAACATCCGCACGTGCATTTTTTCCCCCACAGCGCTCTTCCAAGCACAAGAGCAATTTTTTATCCTGCATCTCTGCCTCCTGGTGCAATATTATGGCCTGCCAGGAGAAAAACAGCTCGAGCGTGCGCAGAGTCCGCTCGCAATACTCTCCCATGCTCTCCGCGCGCAGACTGCTCGGTCGGGAAACCCTCCTCTCCTCACTCGGAAAACTTTCCCCTCTCAATACCCAATTGAGTGATGAAGGCATTCATTGTGTCATTCAAGTTGAATTATACATTTATCAATATTCATATCATCGTACAGTGAACCATAATTATTGCATATATTTACACAAGATTTTAATAGAGAAAACTCAGTTAACAATTAAGAATAACTTTTTTGATTATGAAATATTTTATTCACATAATTAATATATAATATATAAAAATATGTAATAAAAAATCGAAAAATCTGGAGCTAACGAGCTGATCTGAAATAAAAAAAAGAGCAGTTGTGATCACTGGTCATAGTCTCTGCAGATTACCTCCGCTCTCCTCGCACAGTTACCACACGGGCTTGTGGCATTTCAAGTGTCCGACATTTGGTTCCGTTTGCAGCTCTTTCGGACCGGCACTGCCTACGTGTCCATATCTGCTGCTGTTGCGGTGGCTGCTTCCACTGCTGCCCACATCGTGCCGACTGCCACGGCCCCTTTCTGCCCTCAGCTCCTCCGGCTCAGGATGACGACACTCGTCCTCGGCTTTCCCTGGTACACAGTCAGAGTCACCTCACTTCAGAACCTTGAACAGCTCCGCTTGCCACTCCAGTTTGTGTTTTCCCATGGTGCCAACCAGGCTATATAACGCAACTATATTATAATTTACTTACAAGTAAATTCACAAATAAGCACAAAAAATGTAACAATGAAACCCCGCGAAATGATGTGCGGTCAATATGGCCGCTTATGGCCGAACTGGGTAAAACATATATTTTCTTTGCCTTGTATGTAATTTATATAAAAACTATTCTAAATTAAAATACAGTCTAGTTATTGCACATATACATTTGAAAACGGTCAAAATGACCGTCTTGGCCGCTCTCGACGCCCCTGCATAAGCCTATGTCCAGATGCAGATGTGTGTCAGTATAGTAGGCTATTTCTCTATATGAGAGAGGCTTTTATTTAATTCTGAACAAATCTTATGCTCAGCAAAGATGGAAAAATATAATATAAACAACTCATTATTACTGTTTAAAAGCGTTATAGAGAGAAAGAGCCGGATCTGGAGCACACATTCATTAAGTTTACTAGCGATTACACTTATAAATAAATGTGTTGCTCCAGCCACAGACTGTAGCCATACAGGCTGCAGCTCTTTCCTTGGGTCAGTCTGAGCTCTCAATGGTCAGGCTCAAACAACTCTGTCCAGACGTGCTGGGTTAAGAAAAAACAAAAGGCGTGAACAGGCAGCGAGTGTTGTCAGCAAACACAGCGATATGTTTCCAATCATAAATCAGCATTTCATTAAGAACATGCAGGGAAGCAGCGATTCGGATCGAAAACATTAATAACCTCTTACATGGTCCAGTAGGAGACAGCATAGCAGACTGGGTATTTGAGTGTACGCTGCTGACCAAATTGTAATTGTTGTAGCATTAAAGAGGACGGGCGAGGTGACGGCAAATAAACTACTCATTCATGCATTAAAGGTGACATATTATGCTCATTTCTGCTTCCTGACATGGTTCCCTGATGTCTAAATGGAATGTTAGTAACATGCTTTGGTCAAAAAAGCTTAAGGATTGAGCACAGCAAGGTTCTTGAAACACCTGTTTCACAGCCCGGCCGGTTTCAGTGCCTCTCCCTTTAAATGCTAATGAGCTACTACGTGCACCCATAGACATATAAAGAGTAGATGCCTCGTCGAACGCTGCTGCCTGTTGGCGCTGATGAGAATTGGGTACTCTATACTCTCTCTCTCTCTCTCTCTCTCTCTCTCTCTCTCTCTCTCTCTATATATATATATATATATATATATATTAATATATATATATATATATATATATATATATATATATATTTACACACACACACACACACACACACACACATATTATAGATACGTTTATATATCAGAGAATATGAAAAAAAATATAAATCATATGTATCTATCCATATATGTAATAGATACATTTATATATCAGAGAAAATGAAAAATATATAAATCATGTAGAGTATCAATATGATTCATATATATATATATATATATATATATATATATATATATATATATATATATATATAGATAGATAGATAGATAGATAGATAGATAGATAGATAGATTTATATATCAGAGAATATGAAAATATATATAAATCATATATATAAATCATATATAGAGTATCAATATTACGGAAGCGTATTGCTGCCACACCAAAAAAAAAAAAAAAATCAGTATTACGTTATAACGTGAAAAGTATATTGTTCGAACAATAAGTTTTTCACGTTCGTACAATATAGTTTATTGTACGAACGTGAAATTATATTGTACGAACGTGATAATTATATTGTAAGAACGTGATAATTATATTGTACGAACGTGATAAATTATATTGTAAGAACGTGATAAATTATATTGTACGAACGTGATAATTATATTGTACGAACGTGATAAATTATATTGTAAGAACGTGATAATTATATTGTACGAACGTGATAAATTATATTGTAAGAACGTGATAAATTATATTATACGAACGTGAAACTATGGTGTAAGGAGGAGGTGCACCCATGTACTCCAGTTGTGATTTGACCATAGGATATGATACTTGGCTATTTGCAATGAACAGGCATCAACATGGCCATAAACACTGATACCCGACTATTAAGATTTCTACGAAATCGAGGTGTACCAGAACAGTGCATCTCACGCATGGAACAAGACCATGTAAGTATATTTTTACGTAGCTCACTTCTTTAAAAAGCTGAATTTCATTGCTTTCAACGTTGTGTACGGTCAACATAAGTTAGCTAACCTAGCCAACCAGCCAGCTAGGTAGCACCGGGCGGCTCGCTTACCGCTGCACACAGGTACCTTTCACTGTCTAGGCGCTGACTAGACAAGCAAGACACACGATAAATATGTATGTATAATTTATTAAGTTGCCAGGGGCAATGGAGGTCATTTCTAGGTTCATACTAACTTTAGCTAAATGTGCATTAATGTGAATGGCCACTTCATGATCATTTAAAACTACCACTAATGGTTATTAACCAAAAATAACAACTATTTGAGAACGTTTTGCAGTGCAACAGACAGCAAACTTGAACACTTGAATACTGTCACATCAGCGGCCGAAACAATACAGTCAACAAACAGAGCTAATGCGAACTGCATGGAGATAAAGACATGTCCTGGACGCTGGCTAGAGATGTAGCCCACAGCAATTTCACCGTTTGTAAAAATGCAGGTCAGTGAGGATGCAGACAGTTCACACAGGAGACGTGCGTAAAGTACTTAATATTGAGCCTATGAACGTGCGCGTAAGTGCGTGTGCGTGCGTGGAGGAGACTGAGAGCAGGAGTCAACACTTCACTTGTTGATCTGTTGTTATTCTTCTTTATTTTTGACGTGGTTACGCCCAACAGACGCCGTTGTTTCTTAATAAAGAGAGCGTTAAGAGATTACATCGGTATCCTTCTCTCAGCTTCCTGTTGGACGCTACAATATCATTCCTGGACAGCTGGGTACACAAATCGAGCGCACCTTCAAAGGTCAAAGGTCAGAGACATCTGTGGGGAGAAGGTGCGCTCGATTTGATTACCTAGCTGTCCAGGAACGATATTAATAGTTAGTATTTCATGCGCACGTTATATTTTTTGTTAACTTGATTCATTGGGACACTTTAAAAGCTTTAAAACACCTCAGTGCATGCTATGGAGTGTGTTTGTGTGTGGGTGTGTGTGTGTGTCTTTGTCTTTGTGTCTGTATGCACGTGAGCATGTGCATGGGTGTGGTGGGAGAATGTTGCAGGTGTTTTTGGTATTGTCCTTGAGTTTTAATCATTATGTCTGTCTTAACAGATTGATGCCACAGTCATCGACTTTATGGATGATGACGCTCTGGCTGGCTACATCCCAACATATGGAGATCGGATAGCAGCAAGACGCTTCTGTTTGGAAAACAAAGGTGCAAATGAAAACGCAAAAACATCAAAAAAACAATCACTGCTTGAAAAACTAAAGAAAAAGATGGGCATCGATGAGAACGATGATAAGAAATCTGATAATGAGGAGACTTCTGCAGCAAAGCGTAGAAGAATTTATGCAAAAAAGAACAAATGGGCTGAAAAAAAGACCAGAAAAGTTGAGTTGGGGTGGATTCATGAAGGCAAACAAGTAAGAAAACGCAGAGGAGGGGGAACAAGGTTACTTGATCTACCCAAAGATTCAAGAAAAGCTGACATATTACAGTATGCTAAAGACCTTTTCTTCCCAAATGGAAAAAATAAATTTGGAAGATTTGAGACATTCAGTCATGACATATTAGACTATCAGGAGGAAGCTGTACTTGATGAAGATATCACAATTGGGGACCTGTACACAGTATTAAAAATGGGAATGTTAAGATTTTACCTGTGCACTAAGAGGCTGACAGATGAGGATGATGAAGAACATGATGAGGAAAAATCAGATGAGGACAATGATGTACAACTGGGAGACACACGTGAAGAAGATGAGCATCTCACTCAAACATTTGTCATCCTGTCACCAGATTTGCAGGAGGTTGATGCAGATGCATTTTCAGACACCGAGGTGGTGTTTGGTCCCTTCCTTGGAGATCCCACGGATAGTCAATTGGATGACACATTGTTACATGAACCCAGTCAGCAGTTTGAAGATGATGAGACAGCCGTTATATCCATCACACTTCCCCCAACAAGCACAGTAGGCAATCCTCCAGACACAGGATCTGTAGGTGACACAGCAAGCACCTCTGCAGCATCATATGAAGTTGTCTCTATCACAATAAGACTTCATAGGGTCAATCTTCTGGAGGAGATGATTAGCCAGTTCAAAGATTCAACACTCCTCAAACATCCCCTGAAATACACCTACATTGATGAAAAAGGAGCTGATGCAGACGGTGTCTCAAGAGATGTGTATGCTGCATTTTGGACAGAGTTCATGGACCAAACAGCTGAAGGGGAGGACCTAAGGGTTCCATCACTGTCTCCTAAATGGCAGGAAGAAGAATGGAAATCCATTGGCCGGATTCTACTGAAAGGATTTCAAGACCATGGATACTATCCCTGTCGCCTTGCCCCTGTTTTCACAGTGGCACTTATTTTTGATGAGAATGAAGTCTCAGATGATATGCTGTTTGAGAGTCTGCTCCTGTACATAAGTCAGTCAGATAGGGATCTGATAACCACTGCCTTAAAAGAAGATCTTGTAGATGAGGACAGGGATGAACTACTTGATCTTATGGATCGCTTGGATGTAACAACGCTTCCAACCCAAGGGAATTTGAAAGGCATCCTTCTAAAAGTGGCACACAAGCAGCTGATCCAAAAACCAAGATATGCAGCAGAAAAAATGTCATTAATTGCTGGCCACTTCCTAAAAGAAGCATTTGTGAGCCCACAACATGTCCTTCAAATGTATGAGGATAAAAAGCCATCAACAAGAAAGCTTTTGAAGTTGCTAGATGCATCCCCTACCACCCAAGCGGAGAGCCAAAGCTTTCGTTTTCTGCAACAGTACATCAGAGGACTCGATGATGCAGGACTCAGAAGGATGTTAAGGTTTGTCACAGGGTCAGATGTTATCTGTGTCAACAAGGCTGAAGTCCTGTTCACACCATTAGATGGACTGGCACGACGACCAGTAGCGCATACCTGTGGGCCAGCCCTGGAACTGCCATGGACCTACACTTCCTACCCAGAACTACGCACTGAAATGGACAGTTTACTGGCTGCTGAAAGCTCCTTTAAGTTCAGCATAGTTTAGGTTAGTTCATTTTTCAGGTGCAGTGAAAATGATTGATGGGTCCATGAGAAGTATTGTTTAGATCCATTCAGCATGTACTTAAAAGGTAAAGCCACTGTAACATGAAAAGGGAAAGGAGGAATTACATTTAGAAAAACACATGTATTTAAGGTGGCAAAATGTAGGCCACTTAAGATTGGAAGAATTCTAATAATTAATGCACCAATAACAAAGGCAGAGAGCTAATTTTAGGGAGATGAATGCTCTCCTGAAAATAGGAAGTCGAAATACTACTGAACCATAGCTTGACAAAATCAGTGTGAAGAGAAATATATACTCAATAATGCATTAATCTGGCTGTAGAGTTGCAACAGTTAATTGATTACAAATAAATGTTCAAATTAGTCGTCATTTATTTTGATAATCATTTAATCGGTTGGAGTAATTCTTTTTCTTTTTACGTCAAAATTCTCTGATTTCAGCATCTTAAATGTGAATATTTTCTGGTTTCATTACTCCTTTCTGATAGTAAACTGAATATCTGAGTTGTGGACAAAACAAGACATTTGCAGATGTCATCTGGAACTCTAGGAAACACTGATCATCACTTTTAACTATTTGATGACATTGTATTGATTAAACAACTAATTAATTGAGAAAACAATGAAGAGATTTATCGACAGTGAAAATGTTATTTGCAGCCCTATATGGCTGTTTTGAAAGTACTGTTGGACATTTAAAGATTTATCTGTTAGAGTAATGTTTACCAAGTATGCTGAAGCAGTGTGGTATCTGTCTTTGCTTGAGAGCTGGAGATGCACATTGATGTTTATAATTATAGAAATACACAGCTTTTTATTGCCTGACAAGTTTGTTAAAAACAGGCCTGTTCCTTTTAAAACTGTTAAGTGCTGCTTAATTCCATCAGAGAGCAATGAGTTATGAGGTGATGATTTGTATTTGTACTACTAGTGTGTTATTTTTCTGAAGTTGTTTTTTCAAGTCTTAGTTGTACTGACTTGAACAAGAGTCTACAGTTTTAGACCATTTTGGGGGTGACATCACGTTTGTGGAATTGTTCCAGCTGCTCTACATGTTTCAATGGTTGGAAAACTGTAAATAAATGCACTGTTGCACCTTTTCAAACTGAATATTCATATCATTACATCGTTTTCAGTCTAGCAGAAAATTGCATTTTTTGTCTCCTGTGTGTCAGTAACTATTTTTTTTTTTTTTTTTTTTTTTTTTTTTTTTTTTTTTTTTTGAAACTTTCTCTTTATTAAGTTTTCAATTCTTTTTTCCACAATAAACAACAAACAAAGAAGCATAAAACAGAGAAAAAAACAAAAACAAAACAAAAAACAAAATCATATGGAACTGACAGGTTGACAAGGTTTACATAGAGCATACATTAGAGCAAATGGGGTTGTCATTCACACAGACAGTGAGTTACACGTTAGAGAATATAAAGTCCACTTTTCCCAGTACTTGGTAAACTGATCAACCTGCAATCTTAGAACAAAGGTCAGCTTTTCCATGCACTGTATTTCGTTGACAATGGTAATCCAGTCATTCCTTGATGGCACATTTGTCTGCAGCCACTTCTGTGTAATGGCCTTTTTGCTTGCAGCCAAAAGTACTTTGTAAAGATAGTTGTCCTGAGCCATAAGTCCATCTGGGAATTTACCCAGGTAGAATGTGATGAAAGAAAGATCAGCTTTTAAACCAAAGATTGACTGAATTTCTTCAACAAGCTCTCGCCAATATGGTTGGATAAGTGGGCAAGCCCAGAATATATGAAAGTGATCGGCCATTGTCTGGCCACATTGTCTCCAGCATTTATCCTGTCCCAGGAGACCCTGCTGTTTAAATTTCAATTTAGGTGTGACGAAAAATTTTATGATGTTCTTCCAGCAGAACTCTCGCCATGCTCTGGAGTTGGTGGTTTTAGCTTGACTTGCCCAAACAGATTTCCAAACGTCCTCAGATATCTCCAGGCCGGACTCCGCCTCCCATTTTTGCTTAACCCGATTTGTAGAATGGTTGTTGGAGTTTTGTAATTTTTTGTAAATTTGTGAGATTAAATGTTTACTGTCTTTAGCATTATACGCATCAATGAATATATTGATCAGATTGGTATCCTCATTATCTGTTAATTTAATTTTCTTATTGAAGTAGTCTCTGATCTGGAAATATCTGAACATATCCTCTCTTCCCAGTCTATATGATTTACAGATGTGGGCGAAAGAATATAGGCCATCCTTATCAGTTATAGTGCAATAGGCGGTAATACCATTATGTGTCCACTGCCTAAATCGGTGATCTAGAAGTGATGGTATAAATTCTGAGTCATATGACACCCATTTCAATATTTTTGCATGCTTCTCAAGTTGGAGTTTTTTACAGGTGTTAAACCACACCTTAAGAGCAGCTCTGGTCCAGCAATTTAGTTTATCCAGGTGGGGGTCATGGTGTTGGCTATTACCTAATAATGCCTGTGTTGGTGTTTCAGATTGCTTTAACTCCAAGTCTTTCCATATAGCTGAGTAGTTAGGATTACACCAGCAAACTAGTGGTCTTAGCTGGGCAGCAATATAATAGTCCTCCACACATGGTAGAGAGAGCCCCCCCTCATCCTTAGGTAACTGCAGGGTCTTATATTTGATTCGGGGCCTCTTGCTGTTCCAGACAAATCTGGATATCATTCTATTCCATTCCCTAAAATCTTTAGGGGGGATCTCTATAGGAAGTGACTGGAATAAATATAGCAACCGGGGAAGGACATTCATTTTTATCGTTTCAATTCTGTTAGACATGTCTAGGGGTAGTACAGTCCATCTGTCTAGATCTGCTCTAATGGTCTTGATTACTGGATCATAATTTGTCTTATATATTTTGGTAATGTCTTTTGGGATCCAAACTCCTAAATATTTAATGGCAGGGGCATCCCATTTAAAATCAAATCTGCCTTTCAAATCAGTATTCGGTGTGAAATTATATGTAAGTATCTGGGTCTTGTGTGTGTTCAATTTATATCCAGAATACGAACCAAACAGTCTCAAAAGAGACATCAGCTTAGGTATACTTCTCTGTGAGTCAGTTAAAGTGAGCAATATGTCATCTGCGAACAGACTTATCTTATATTCACCATCACCAATTGAAATACCTTTAATCTCCGGATCCTCCCTTATTGCCTGAGCCAAGGGCTCTATGAAGAGTGCAAAGAGGGAGGGGCTTAGTGGGCACCCTTGGCGACAACCTCTCTCTAACTTAATGGATTGGGATAGGTGACCATTGATTCTTATTCTGGCGGTGGGGTTTGAATAAAGTGATCTAATACACTGTACAGATTTTTCATTAAAGCCAAAACGATGTAATGTTTGGTAGAGAAAGCCCCATCCAACCGAGTCGAACGCTTTCTCTGCATCTAGACTAATGAGTGTTGCACTAACATTTCCCTTAATCACATAGTCTACCACATGGAGCGTTCGTCTAATATTGTCCTGAGTCTGTCTTTCTCGGACAAATCCTGTTTGATCAGGGTCTATCATTTCTGAAACAATATGTTCCATCCTTTTGGCCATAATTGAGGCAAATAGTTTATAGTCTGTGTTCAAAATGGATATCGGCCTATATGAACTACATTCTCCCTTGTCTTTTCCTTCCTTAGGAATTATTGATATTACTGCCTCGCTCCAAGATTTGGGCATCTGGCCTTCCTCAAGGGTGTGATTAAAACATCTAAGAAGAATGGGCATCATCTCAAATTTGAATGTTTTGTACCATTCACTAACAAATCCATCTGAACCTGGTGTTTTGTTGGCCTTTAGTCGAGAAATAGCGCCACCCAGTTCAGCCGTTGTTATCTCGGCTATCAGTGCATTATTTTGATGTTCTCCTATTGAGGGGAGATCCAGAGATTTCAGGAATCCATCAATTACAGAGTCATCAGCTCTATCAGGTTGAGTATATAAGTCTTTATAATAAGCTTCAAAGGCTTGTTGAATTTCCTCTAGCTTATGGCAGACTTTGTTGTTTTTTGGGTTTCTTATTTTGTAAACTGTTCTTTCTGCTTGTTGTTTACGTAATCTCCAAGACAGAAGCTTCATAGCCTTTGGGCCGGTTTCATAATATTTTTGTTTAGTAAACCTCATTTTCTTCTCATTTTCTTCATCATAAATCTGATTTATTTCTTGTTTAATATACTTGAGTTGGGCCCATGTTTGTGGGTCTCTGTGGATCGAATGTTGAGTTTCAAGCTTCTTCAGTTTAGACTGCAGCTCTACTAAGTGTTTTTGTTTCTCCTTTTTCCTGTTAGTGTGTCAGTAACTAGTGTTTGCAGAAATATTCAGATCCTTTATTTAAGTGAAAATACCACACTGAAAATACTATGCGTGACAAAACCTTACTTAAGTAAAAGTATGTTAATATTAACAAAGTACAGTCAATCAAATCAGATCCATTAAATTGTATTTGTATTGCTTAATATCACAAATCTTAGTTTGCCTCAGTGGGTTTTACAATCTGTACAGAGTGTAACACCCCCTGTCCTGTAGACCTTGTAAAGAGTAGTCAAGTAGGCAATCTGCTGTCCAATGGTCAATGTACTGCTGTTTTACCATTACATCTGATGAATCTAAGAGAATCTCTTCTCACAATGAGCAGGTCACAGCACTGCATTAGCTCTTCTGCCATGTTGGGCTAATTGTTGACCTTTGGAACATGGCCCCATTTTGATAGTTTCAAAGGGACAGTTCACCCCACAGTTAAAAATACATATTTTTCGTCTGGTCTGTACTATTTATCTGCATTGTTTTGATGTGAGTTGGAGATATCAGCCATAGAGATATCTGCCTTCTCTGCAATATGTGAATAAATGGCACAAGTTCTGTGGCGCTTAAAGCACCAGAAAAAGAAATAAAAACATTCGAAAAATTCAAAACCACTGTCCTTTTCCAAAAATTATGACCCAGTTACTCAACATAATCCATGTACCTTGTGAGCATTTTCATGTAGGAGCTACTTTCTTTCTACTAGTTCCAGTAGAATAGTAGTGTGAAGTAGATTCTGCTACAGAAAGAAAGTAGTTCTTACATGAAACTGCTCAAAACAAGGTCTGTGTATTATTTGAGGCAATCAGGTCATGACTTTGGGGAAGCGACACTGGTTTTGAATTTTATTAGATGTTTTTTGGTGCTTTGAGCTTCACAGGACTTGTGTCTTTATTCATTTTAGTCTTTGATAAGTTCATATATTTACACATAAGTTCATTGTTGTTTAATTTGCACTTGATGCCAATAGGTGGCACTGTTTGCACTGTCCTTGCGGTGAAGGATGCTGTTTTTTCTGCCTGTATTCCCCCTGAGCAAAGAAGAAGACCGGTAACGGAAGAGAGTTAGTTTACCCTCGGTTGCCCGGCAACCGCTGGCCAGAAGAAGTTGTAACGTTTTTTGAGGCTACAGTTTTTCAGTAAAAAAGATAACCTGAATGATCGTTTCCGGACATTTTTTATTCTCAAAATTAAAATCGTTAAATCGTAACAACTTGTACCATTTAGTTCCATTATATTAGAAAGAAGGCTGACAGCTCAACAGCTGATATCTCCAAAACTCTGCAACTCACACACCCCAAAAATCTAGATGGATAAACATCGCCACAAGTAAGAGGAGAAATATGTGTTTTTGATTTGGGGGTGAACTGTCCTGTCAGCAGGGTACAGAGTAAATATTTTGTGAAACTAATTTACAACAACATATGAACATTATGGATGTGATTAGTTTTAGATTTTCCTTACAAATAAAAGCAGTGTTAACAAGTAAGCAGGACATCAGTTGACATAATGCAACTGTGTCTTAATGTTCCAGAGCTCTTCAGGTAATTTATAAGTCTTTAAGTATGTTTGCCCTCAGAAACAGATATAGCTCTATGGCCTCATCTGCTGTGGTGGGTGGGAGTAAGAAGTTCTCTGCCATGATAAGGAAACACAAGCTGAATACTGTTTCATCACAAGAATAAGGTCCTCGCTGTTGGCATTCATGTTTACATGCCTCCACTGCTTCCTGGGAGACCTCTTTCAGATGATCTTCTCCTCCAAATAGTTGAGGGACAGTGTACATGAGAATTGGACGTCCACTTGGAGCTACTGCATTTCTGCTGTTGCGGATAATGTGGGTATTCCACAAATGTGCAACTTGTTGCAGCTCTTCCTGCAGAGGAAAAATACCAGTGACAACAAATATTAATGTAACACTTCATATATTGAGTCAATATGATATATGCAGACATATGCTCTCTAATGGACAAAAGGGGTGAGTGGGCTGTGGAGATGTCTTTTTTTGGCCCACTAGCAAAATGCTTAATGACACACCCTGTTGCTATCAAAAAATCCTAACTAACATACCTAAAATTTATTTCCTCAGCCACAAGGCTTATATGCATACTTTGATAGTGCTTTGATAGGTTAAAAAGCTAAGGAATGCTTTGTAAGTAAACCTATTTCTTTTACAATTTCAGAGTAAGAGATGCATTAAAGGAAAAAATAAGATGTTTATTCTCACCAAGTATGCTATATATGATACAATACAATACAATAGAATATATGTGAGATCACGTCTACAAGAAGGTTACTTTTATTTTGAAATCAGTCCTTGATGCAGCCTTACCGTAATGCCTAGTAAATATGCGCAAGGGGAGGAAAGTGCAGGAGAATTGGAGTGAAAGAAGAGAGTCAATGAATGAATGGAAGAGGGGGAGACGAGTAAAAAAGATGGAGAAAAGAAATAAGGGGGGATGACTTAAAGACAGAGTTGCGGGAGGAGAAGGGGTATGTGTGTACACACACACACACACACACACACAGAGAGAGAGAGAGAGAGAGAGAGAGAGAGAGAGAGAGAGAGAGAGAGAGAGATGCAGTTTGCATACACACATGCAGGTACAGAATGAGAGATATAGGAACAGAGATCTACTAACATACCTCGATTATGTTCAGACAAGTAAACAGCAGAAGCTGCTTGTCCAAGAAGTCTCCAGAGAAACAGTCACTGTCCTTCAGTTCCTGGAGACGGTTTATCCAGGACTGGGCATGATGCGTTCTCAAAAAGGCCCACCAGCTCTCGATGCGCTGATTGTGATTACTGGGGCCAGAAATATAAGAGTTGTTGACGTGACGATCTTGACTCCATCGTAGGAATCTCTGCATCTGTGCCATTGTGACATTTTCTGTTCCCAAATCTGCGCGGATTCTGGAAGCCGTCCCCATCCTCTTCTCAACTTCTGCAAGGAAATAACCAGCGATGATCTTGGGGTTGCTGTTTGTTGAATAGGCATGAAGCCACACCATGAGTCTTGAAAAACCATCAATCGCTCCATTTATGCAAATACCAAACGGCTTTAGTTTGTCGTAGGAGTCAACATGCCACATATAATTAGGCCCAGGATTAACGTACATGCGTCGCATCAGGCGGTTTCTCCGTCTTCGCTCAACACCACGGGGGTCAAGAAACTTTAACAGAAGCCTCACTGTACTTTGGGTCACAACATACCCGGCCTGGATGCAGCTTAGGTGGTGTAACTTGTACCCATGGTGCCTGGCGTGCCCATCCAGTTGATCAATGAGAAATGACGCTACCTCCAGAGGGTCAGACTCATTCTTCCTTTTAAAATCCTTCGGAGAGTGCGCATACTGATGACAATGTCATCAACCGAGCTCAGTAACAGGAGAATCTCGCCATGTCTCATCCCAAGCATGAAATAAAACTTTACTAAATCGCGCAAATGATCCATTTTGCTCAGTTCATGCGCTCTCTGCTCACCGTTTCATCATCTCTTCATTACATTATCACGTGAAACTTTTCACGTTCTTACAATATAATTTATCACGTTCGTACAATATAATTATCACGTTCTTACAATATAATTTATCACGTTCGTACAATATAATTATCACGTTCTTACAATATAATTATCACGTTCGTACAATAAAATTATCACGTTCTCACAATATAATTTATCACGTTCGTACAATATAATTATCACGTTCTTACAATATAATTCATCACGTTCAATATAATCATCAATATAATTATCACGTTCTTACAATATAATTTATCACGTTCGTACAATATAATTATCACGTTCTTACAATATAATTTATCACGTTCTTACAATATAATTATCACGTTCGTACAATATAATTATCACGTTTGTACAATAAACTATATTGTACGAACGTGAAAAACTTATTGTTCGAACAATATACTTTTCACGTTATAACGTAATACTGATTTTTTTTTTTTTTTCTGGTGTGGCAGCAATACGCTTCCGTACAATATAACTCATATCAGGTCAATGAGTGAGAAATGAGAGAGAGAGAATCATGAGTGACTAAAACAAAACCTGGATAACAAATGGGGACGGGAAAGAAGTGGAATGCCTCTTTCTTCGTTCTTCTTAGTAGCCTACATTCATTCAACTCGGAGTAGAATGACCGCCCCAAGATGGCCGCCGCATTTCTCCCTGCCCGGCAGCCGTGCGGCGTCTACTCTTTATATGTCTATGCGTGCACCGCCCAAAGATGTATTTGCGCCGCCCACCTCTCCCTGCCTGCGGAAGACGTGAGGACGGCATTGTGTGACCATGGCAACGGCTGAGTTACCGGAAGAAATGGCCGCCGGACAACAAACTGCGGTGCAACCGTACATGTTCGAGCCGGAGTCCGACCCAGAACAACAAGAGGCTTCAGAAGGAGTTCAGCAGCCAAGAATGAACATGGATGTTTCTCAGTGTTTGGTAGTTTACTTTTTTTTTTTTTTTTTTTTTTTTACCTCGACATTACTTGTTACTTGTTACTTGTTACTTGTTGCTGCATAGACAAACGAAAGTTTTACGGGCTTAGTAGCCGTCTGCCCCGCGCTGTTACAGATCACAACCCCCTTCTCCCGATTCGAGTGTTTACATAACAAAGCTTAGCCAAACCTCGACTGGCGTTTATTGCTCTGCAGTTGCAGTAACGCGGATGCAATTTAGCAATTGCCGTTACGAGAGAAAGGCGTAACCCCGTATTATTATTTACCTTTATGTGGCCAGGTAAGTCAATTGAGAACCTGCTCTTATTTGCAGTGACGACCTGTAATTAGCTAGCAATGTCCAACTGTAGTTTTCAATAAGCCACAGTTGCCTCCCGTCACCTCTCTACCAGCAGTATTGTTTTTGAACCGGTTCCAACAGTCTATAAAATTTAAATATTACAAAAGAAACAACGCAATGTGATTGATTGGCTATGTAGTTTCCAATGAATGATATGAATTCTGCTTAAAAACAGGTGTTCCTGTGGCAGTTGTGAACAAGTGCCTACAGAGCCCAAGAATATCTGCTGTATTGAAATACCACAGGTAAGTGTGAACACTGGGCAAACAAGGTTGTTATTTTGCAGTCTCTTTTCTTTAATCCATTGTCACTCACTTACCTTTCATAACGTCTAGGTTACACGAAGACCAAGTTACAGCAGCTTCCTGAGCAACCATCATGCATGCTGGACCATCCTGGCCTAGAGCCTGTCTGCCTGAATGTGTTTTCACTGCAGAATGCACTGAACATTTATCGGGCAGACTATGGACCTTTACGTCTGAGGGGAATAGTGCAGTAAGCTTTTTAGGCCCATAAATATTATTAATTTATTGCAAAAGTGTAAACTGCTTCCTCTGTCTTACATTGCTTATAGTTTATCTTTACTATCTTTTACTTGGTAACATGAAAACTACATATCAAACAATGAAAACACACAGAACAGTTGGGAGAGATGTTTTATTGCAAGAAACAATTGTAGACATACAAAATAAATATCTAAAGTGGAACAGTTAAACTTGCCAGTTGCCATGGATGTGAACATTCAGTGCTGACTTTCTACTGATTTGTGTCCAGCCAATATAGATACCTAGCCTACAGAAGCTTTGTAAGCTGGTGCTGGTGCTTTCTGGGGCGAAGAGTGAGAGCTGTGCTGCCTGCCTGTGTGGTGCTGAGGATTCATGCAGAGTTCCCCGACGCTGAAGGACAGTACGTTAGGTTCAGTCCTGTCCTTGATTGAACCTTGAGACGTAACTGGCTATAACGTCCAGCTTGTTGGGTCTTTCATACTGAGCCGAGAGGTCTTCAGGGATTCTAAGTTTCAGCACCTCGTTCACATATGGGCCAGGGTCCTGGAAAACCTTCTCGAAGATCAGGTCCAACAGTGCATCAACGTAGTCTGCAGTGCAATAAACAAAAGTTCAAAGTTCAAAGTTGGCTTTATTGTCAATGCTGCAATATGTGCAAGACATACAGAGAATTGAAATTCTGTTACTCTCTATCCACAATGAGTGTAAAAAAAGTAGAAGTAAAAATGAAAAAATAAAGATTTAAATATAGATTTTAAATATATACAGGTGACATCACAGAATGTAAACATGTGAAACATTTGTACATAGTGCAATTTGCAATTTTTTTATTTTTTTATTTATTTATTTTCTAAGTGTTCTTTTACTGAGTTTTACTGAGTTTGTAAAGTGGCTGGTGCCTTTTGGGTGGGTGGGGGGGGGGGGGGGGGGGGGGGGGCGGGGGTCAGTAATGTCCGTGGGGGGAGGGAGGGGGGGGTCGGGGGTGGGTCAGCAAGGTCCAGATTTTGTGGGGGCAGCGGGCGGAGAGGGAAGGGGGGGCAGTTCTGGGAGAGAGTTCAGCATCCTGGTGGCCTGGTGCATGAAGCTGTCCCTCAGTCTGCTGGTTCTCGCCCGGAGGCTCCTCACCCTCCTCCCGGATGGCAGGAGACTGAAGAGATGGTGGTTGGGGTGGGTGGGGTCGCCCGCAATGCTGAGTGCTTTGCGGGCTAGGCGTGTTTTGTAAATGTCCTGGAGGGAGGGGAGGGGGGTACCGATGATCCTCTCAGCTGCTCTCACTATGCGCTGCAGGGTCTTCTTGCAGGATGCAGTGCAGCTGCTGTACCACACAGTGATGCAGCTGGTCAGGATGCTCTCGGTGGTGCCGCGGTAGAAGGTGCGCATGATGGGGACTGGTGCTCTGGCTCTTCTCAGTCTGCGGAGGAAGTAGAGGCGCTGCTGAGCTTTCCTGGCCAGTGATGCGGTGTTGCTGCTCCAAGAGAGGTCCTCAGAGAGGTGCACACCCAGGAACTTGGTGCTGCTCACTCTCTCCACAGCAGCACCATTGATGGTCAGTGGAAGGTGCTGGCATTAGCATAACAGTGCCAAAAATTACAAGAAACAATGTTTACAAGAAAATGCACTAGAACCAAAAAGCCTTGTGCTGCAGTGTTGTCAAGTGTCTCTTCTTATTTCTGCTAATTTATACATTCTCCTTCTCTATTATTTTGAAAACCACCAAAAAAATAATTCAGATTTTATTTGTGTTTATTTTCAACCTTTTGTGTTATTGCCTGTGTGTCCATCTTTATTTTTTATTCGTGGGGTTCAAATAAAAGATTGTAAAACTTACGGAATGTTGGCTCTGCTTTCACAGGCTTTGCAGTTCATTCTCCATGCTTAGCTTTGGGGAAGTTGACTGTACAGCAGCTCTCCACCTGTAGATGTTGCCTGTGGTCAGTCAGTATTTTCGTTGTAATGCAGGGCAGCCAGGTAGAGTCTTGGGTGGAAAAACAGTACTTTAAAAATCATAGTATACGCACTAAACTAAAATCAGCTGTCCACCAGTCCATATTCATAACAGAGTAAAACAAAATTACATATTAGAGTAACATAGTGACTAACATTACATCATATGCTTTCGTTCAACAAACCTGTGCTTCTGAAGTGAGGCCGGAGAGTTCTCATGGAAAGCTGTGTGCCAACCGTGCATTTCACTGGTTGGTCTGTCTGGCAGGCAACATGATGCACTACAGACTGCTGTACAGATGTGCTTGGCTCAACACAAAAGGAAGGAATATGTTATGTGTCTGTTTCTCATGTTGCATAAAACAAAGCTATGTAGACAGAAATGATGATTAAAACAATCCATTTGATAAGGCAAATTCTGGCAAATCATAATCCGAGCAAACCCATGCAAATTCCTCATTTCACATTAGATCTAGTAAGTGAGCAATACATAGTGTCCATGCCTTCATATAACTAACGTTAATCGTAGCACAGCAGACAGGTAACCCCTGTCTCAGGCTCCAAAGCAAAGTAAAGATTGCTTGACTGCAGATAAAGTTTTGGTACTGTCAGATCGGGTCTCTCGTACCAGCAGCTAACACTACACACGTAGTATATACGTGTATATCAACACAAAATAAGTCGTTCGACTGCCAAGGTGCTCCTGGGCATCTAACACACTGTCCTTTAGCCTTTAGCACAACATGCTAATTGACGTAACGTAGCTCACTGGCCGTGAATAACAGAGCATTTCATACCGTCCTCTCTGCGTGTTCACGGCGGAACATTAGCTCTCCGTCCGCGAACAACTGAGACAATTTCACACCGTCTGATCGGCTGTGAGCATGTGGAGGAGACGGTTTCCCATGCGTGTTCAAGTCGGAACAATTGCTGTAGTAACTGAGAAGTTGTCCGCGGACGATGAGCTAGCTAGCGCTGTTCGGCCGTGAACATGACGATGGCTAGCTAGCGCTATTCACGGCCGAGTAGCGCTAGCTAGCTCGTCGTCCGCGGACAACTGGGACAATTTCACACCGTCTGATCGGCTGTGAGCATGTGGAAGAGACGGTTTCCCATGCGTGTTCATGACGGAACAGTAGCTGTAGCAACTGAGAAGTTGTCGGCGGACGACATCTTAGTGGATCACCGGCCGGTTTGAAGCGATCAAATCTCAATATGCCAATTCAATTTCTCAGTTCACTGTCATGAGTGCTGATATGACAAATTAAGGTTAGGCAACATTAACATTACCGTGAATCCTAACACCAGTAAGCACACTGTTGTAACGTTAGCTCAGCCTCATATTTACATCACCCGTTAGCGTTAGCTCATGTGCTAAACAGCCAAAGTAACACAAACAACACTGTTTTTAAAAATACTTAGTTTCTTCTTCTGTGGCGTTGACACGGCCAGTGGGTATTGATCCATCTTTGAGGAACAATCTCGTTGCCAGTCCAGCCTGATACTGACCCTGGTTGCTGAAACAGTCCGGTGTGAAGTGATTGGCACAGACAACAACGCTTTTGCTCAGTGAAGCTGGGACGTTTCCCTGAAAAAAAAAATAGCCACTTCGCTCTGATATCCTCTTTGGTAGGAAGGCAATGTAGGGAAACATGAGTGTCCGTACATCTGACGACAGAGCAGGAGTGCTTGGCTTTCGGGTTGCACATGGTTGCGGTCAGGTTGTCGCATACAAGTGAAGCGAGAAAATGGCGGATCCTCCTTCGGGTAGCCGGAGTAATATGGGAGGAGATATCCAGCGTGAGGGCTGGTGCATTCAAATCACCCGCACTCTTACGTAAGTGTGCGGGTGAAATCCAAATGGCTCTCTTAGAGACACATTTCCTGACTCCGCCTGTTTACAAAACATTGAAGTAGAGGTCCTAAATCACTCTTAAGGGGTCGGGAGGCACTCCAGACATGCAATTATACATAGTAAAGCAAGGAAAAAGTGGGTTTTGCATAATATGTCCCCTTTACAATACTGGTGTTGACAAGAAAAACGAGGAAGACAACCATAGATTTTGAGACAAGAGATAGGGGCAAGACAAGGATACATGGGGACTAAAATGGTAAAAGGGGAAAGCGGTGTTAACTCCGCTGGCATTGGTATTAAGATTACAGCCAGATCACAAAAAGCAGATTAGACTCTGCATAAAAAAGTGGCATAAACGCACATAAGAAAAATTACAGTGGCCTGTGGAATGAACATTTGAAGCAGCTTGTTGTAACGATGTGGAAGCAATCATCAAACACTACAAAGATAGAAGCAGCAAAAGAAAGGCAGGCGAGCCAGCAAAAGAGAGGTACTGAGATGGTTCAGACAGGCCACACAAAAACATGCATTGGATTCCAAACAAATTTCAACACTACTTCAGGATGCTACTAGATCCCTGAAGCACTGCGCTGACCAGCTGTCTCCAGTGTTCAAGGACATCTTCAGTACTTCAGTAGTCTTTATTTATCAATCATCCTACACTTGTGTCTCTGTTTATGTTGTATATATAATAGTCACTGTTTGTTTATTGTTCATTGTCTTCAATACATGCACCTTTTTCACCAAGACAAATTCCTCGTCGGTGTAAAATCCTTCTTGGTAATAAATCTGTTACTGATGCTGATCTGATTCTGGCAAAGATAAAAAAGTACCCACT